>NW_027598432.1:0-17500 GCF_964194155.1 Cetorhinus maximus | reverse complement strand
CACACACACAGCCCTGTCCCTCCGCCCCTTCCCTCTCACAAACACACACAGCCCTGTCCCTCTCCCCCTCTATCACACACACACACACACACACACACACAACACTGTCCCTCTCCCCGCCCTCACACACACACACACATACACACACACACAGCCCTGTCCCTCTCCCACTCTCTCTCACACACACACACAGACACACAAAGCCCTGTCCCTCTTTCCCTCTCACACACACACACACACACAAACAGCCCTGTCTCTCTCCCCCTCTCTCTCACACACGCACACACACACAGCCCTGTCCCTCTCCCCGCCCTCACACACACACACACACAGACACACACACAGCCCTGTCCCTCTCCCCCCGTCTCTCTCACACACACACACACAGACACATACAGCCCTTTCCCTCTCCCCCTCGTCTCTCTCACACACACACACGCAGACACACACAGCCCTGTCCCTCTCCCCCCCGTCTCTCTCACACACACACACACACACACACACACACAGACCTGTCCCTCTCCCCCCACTCTCTCTCACACACACACACATACACACACACACAGCCCTGTCCCTCTCCCCCCTCATCACACACACACACACATACACACACACACAGCCCTGTCCCGCTCCCCGCCCTCACACACACACACACACACACAGCCCTGTTCCTCTCACCCCCCCTCTCTCACACACACACACACACACACACACACAGCCCTGTTCCTCTCACCCCCCCTCTCTCACACACACACACACACACAGACACAGCCCTGTCCCTCTCACCCCCCCTCTCTCACACACACACACACACACAGCCCTGTCCCTCTCCCCCCTCCACACACACACACAGCCCTGTCCCTCTCCCCCCTCTCTCACTCACACACACACGGCCCTGTCCCTCTCACCCCCCCCTCTCTCACACACACACAGCCCTGTTCCTCTCACCCCCCCTCTCTCACACACACACACAAACACACACACACCCACAGCCCTGTCCCTCTCACCCCCCCTCTCTCTCACACACACACACACACAGCCCTGTTCCTCTCACCACTCCCTCTCTCTCACACACACACACACACACACAGCCCTGTTCCTCTCACCCCCCCTCTCCCTCACACACACGCACACACACACACAGCCCTGACCCTCTCCCCGCCCTCACACACACACACACACACACACACACACACAGTCCTGTCCCTCTCCCCACTCTCTCACACACACACACACACAGCCCTGTTCCTCTCACCACCCCCTCTCTCTCACACACACACACACACAGCCCTGTTCCTCTCACCACCCCCTCTCTCACACACACACACACACACAGCCCTGTCCCTCTCCCCCCTCATCACACACACACACACACACACACCGCCCTGTCCCTCTCCTCACTCTCTCACACACACACACACAGCCCTGTTCCTCTCACCACCCCCTCTCTCTCACACACACACACACACAGCCCTGTTCCTCTCACCACCCCCTCTCTCACACACACACACACACACACACAGCCCTGTCCCCTCTCCCCCCTCATCACACACACACACACACACACAGCCCTGTCCCTCTCGCCCCCTCTCTCTCACACGCACACACACACACATACACACACAGCCCTGTTCCTCTCACCCCCCCCTCTCTCTCACAGACAAACACACACACACACACACTGCCCTGTCCCTCCCCCCCTTATCTCTCACACACACACACACACAGCCCTGTCCCTCTCGCCCCCTCTCTCACACACACACACACACACACACACACACACAGCCCTGTCCCCTCTCCCCGCCCTCACACACACACACACAGCCCTGTCCCTCTCCCCCTCTCTCTCTCACACACACACACACACACACAACACTGTCCCTCTCCCCGCCCTCACACACACACACACACATACACACACACACAGACCTGTCACTCTCCCCCTCTCTCTCACACACACACACAGACACACACAGCCCTGTCCCTCTTTCCCTCACACACACACACACACACACATACACACAGCCCTGTCCCTCTCCACCTCTCTCTCACACACACACACACACACACACAAACAGCCCTGTCCCTCTCCCCCTCTCTCTCACACACGCACACACACACAGCCCTGTCCCTCTCCCCGCCCTCACACACACACACACACACACACACACAGCCCTGTCCCTCTCCCCCCGTCTCTCTCACACACACACACACACACACACACAGCCCTGTCCCTCTCCCCGCCCTCACACACACACACACAGCCCTGTCCCTCTCCCCCTCTCTCTCTCACACACACACACACACACACAACACTGTCCCTCTCCCCGCCCTCACACACACACACACATACACACACACACAGCCCTGTCACTCTCCCCCTCTCTCTCACACACACACACAGACACACACAGCCCTGTCCCTCTTTCCCTCACACACACCACACACACACACACACACAGCCCTGTCCCTCTCCCCCTCTCTCTCACACACACACACACACACACACACACACACAGCCCTGTCCCTCTCCCCCTCTCTCTCACACACACACACACACACACACACAGCCCTGTCCCTCTCCCCCTCTCTCACACACACACACACACTCACAGCCCTGTCCCTCTCCCCCCACTCTCACACACACACACAGAGCCCTGTCCCTCTCCCCCCTCTCTCACACACACAAACACACAGCCCTGTCCCTCTCCTCCCCTCCCACTTTCTCACACACACACACAGCCCCTGTTCATCTCACCCCACCTCTCTCACACACACACACAAACACACACACAAACAGCCCTTTCCCTTCCCCCCCTCACACACACACACAGCCCTGTCCCTCTCCCCCCCGTCTCTCTCTCACACACACACACACACACACACACACAGCCCTGTCACTCTCACCCCGCCTCTCTCACACACACACACACACACACACATACACAGCCCTGTCCCTCTCACCCCGCCTCTCTCACACACACATACACACACACACACACACAGCCCTGTTCCTCTCACCCCGCCTCTCTCACACACACACACACACAAACACACACACACAGTCCTGTCCCTCTCACCCCGCCTCTCCAACACGCACACACACACACACACACATACACACAGCCCTGTCCCTCTCCCCACCCCCACACACACACACAGCCCTGTCCCTCTCCCCCCTCTCTCACACACACACACACAGCCCTGTCCCTCTCCTCCCCTCCCACTTTCTCACACACACACACACAGCCCTGTTCCTCTCACCCCCCCTCTCTCACACACACAGACACACACAGAGCCCTTTCCCTTCCCCCCCCTCACACACACACGCAGCCGTGTTCCTCTCCCCCCCGTCTCTCTCACACACACATACACACACACACAGCCCTGTCCCTCTCCCCCTCTCTCTGACACACACACACACACACAGCCCTGTCCCTCTCCCCCTCTCTCTAACACACACACACACACACAGCCCTGTCCCTCTCCCCGTCTCTCTCACAGACACACACACAGCCCTGTCCCTCTCCCCCTCTCTCTCACACACACACACACACACACACAACACTGTCCCTCTCCCCGCCCTCACACACACACACACATACACACACACACAGCCCTGTCACTCTCCCCCTCTCTCACACACACACACACAGACACACACAGCCCTGTCCCTCTTTCCCTCACACACACACACACACACACACACACACACAGCCCTGTCCCTCTCCCCCCACTCTCACACACACACACAGAGCCCTGTCCCTCTCCCCCCTCTCTCACACACACAAACACACAGCCCTGTCCCTCTCCTCCCCTCCCACTTTCTCACACACACACACAGCCCTGTTCATCTCACCCCACCTCTCTCACACACACACACAAACACACACACAAACAGCCCTTTCCCTTCCCCCCCCTCACACACACACACAGCCCTGTCCCTCTCCCCCCCGTCTCTCTCTCACACACACACACACACACACACACACACACACACAGCCCTGTCACTCTCACCCCGCCTCTCTCACACACACACACACACACACACATACACAGCCCTGTCCCTCTCACCCCGCCTCTCTCACACACACATACACACACACACACACACACACAGCCCTGTTCCTCTCACCCCGCCTCTCTCACACACACACACACACACACAGACACACACAGCCCTGTCCCTCTCACCCCGCCTCTCTCACACACACACACAAACACACACACACAGTCCTGTCCCTCTCACCCCGCCTCTCCAACACGCACACACACACACACACACATACACACAGCCCTGTCCCTCTCCCCACCCCCACACACACACACACAGCCCTGTCCCTCTCCCCCCTCTCTCACACACACACACACAGCCCTGTCCCTCTCCTCCCCTCCCACTTTCTCACACACACACACACAGCCCTGTTCCTCTCACCCCCCCTCTCTCACACACACAGACACACACAGAGCCCTTTCCCTTCCCCCCCCTCACACACACACGCAGCCGTGTTCCTCTCCCACCCGTCTCTCTCACACACACATACACACACACACAGCCCTGTCCCTCTCCCCCTCTCTCTGACACACACACACACACACAGCCCTGTCCCTCTCCCCCTCTCTCTAACACACACACACACACAGCCCTGTCCCTCTCCCCGTCTCTCTCACAGACACACACACAGCCCTGTCCCTCTCCCCCTCTCTCTCACACACACACACACACAACCCTGTCCCTCTCCCCCCCCGACACACACACACAGCCCTGTCAGTCTCCCCCCTCTCTCACACACACACACACAGCCCTGTCCCTCTCCTCCCCTCCCACTTTCTCACACACACACACACAGCCCGTTCCTCTCACCCCACCTCTCTCACACACACAGACACACACACACATTCAGCCCTTTCCCTTCCCCTCCCGCACACACACACACAGCCCTGTCCCTCTCCCTCCCGTCTCTCACACACAGATAGACACACAAACAGCCCTGTCCCTCTCCCCCCCGTCTCTCTCACACACACATACAAAAACACACAGCCCTGTCCCTCTCCCCCTCTCTCTCACACACACACACACACACACACAGCCCTGTCCCTCTCCCCACCCCCCACATACACCCACACACAGCCCTGTCCCTCTCCCCCTCTCTCTCACACACACACACACAGCCCTGTCCCTCTCAGTCCCCCTCTCTCACACACACACACACACAGCTCTGTCCCTCTCACTCCCCCTCTCTCACACACACACACACACACACACACAGCCCTGTCCCTCTCACTCCCGCTCTCTCACACACACACACACACACACACACACACAGCCCTGTTCCTCTCACCCCCCCCTTTCTCTCGCACACACACACACACACACACACACACAGCCCTGTCACTCTCACCCCGCCTCTCTCACACACACACAAACACACACACACAGCCCTGTCCCTCTGCCCCCCCAACACACACACACAGCCCTGTCAGTCTCCCCCCTCTCTCACACACACACACACAGCCCTGTCCCTCTCCTCCCCTCGCACTTTCTCACACACACACACAAACACAGCGTTGTTCCTCTCACCCCACCTCTCTCACACACACAGACACACACACACACACAGCCCTTTCCCTTCCCCCACCTCACACACACACACAGCCCTGTCCCTCTCCCCCCCGGCTCTCTCACACACACATACACACACATACAGCCCTGTTACTCTCCCCCTCTCTCTCACACACACACACAAACAGCCCTATAACGTCCCCCCCCTGCACACACACACACAGCCCTGTCCCTCTCCCCCCCGTCTCTCTCACACACACATACACACACACACAGCCCTGTCCCTCTCCCCCTCTCTCTCACACACACACACACACACAGCCCTGTCCCTCTCCCCCTCTCTCTCACACACACACACACACAGCCCTGTCCCTCTCCCCCTCTCTCTCACACACACACACACACAGCCCTGTCCCTCTCCCCCCTCATCACACACACACATACACACACACACAGCCCTGTCCCTCTCCCCGCCCTCACACACACAGACACAACACACACACACACAGCCCTGTCCCTCTCACTCCCCCTCTCTCACACACTCACACACACACAGAGCTGTTCCTCTCACCCCCCTCTCTCACACACACACACATACACACACACGCAGCCCTGTTCCTCTCACCCCCCCTCTCTCACACACACCCAGCCCTGTCCCTCCCCCCCACACTCTCTCACACACACACATACACACACACACAGCCCTGTCCCTCTCCCCCCACTCTCTCTCTCACACACACACACACACACACACACACACACAGCCCTGTCCCTCCCCCTCCTCTCTCTCACACACACACACACACACACACACAGCCCTGTCCCTCCCCCCCACTCTCTCTCACACACACACACAGCCCTGTCCCTCCCCCCTTCTCTCTCACACACACACACACACACACAGCCCTGTCTCTCTCCCCCCACTCTCTCTCTCACACACACACACACACATAGCCCTGTCCCTCTTCCCCTCTCTCACACACACACACAAACTCACACATACACAGCCCTGTCCCTCTACCCCCTCATCACACACACACACACAGCCCTGTCCCTCTCACCCCTCTCTCACACACACACACACACACACACACAGACACAGCCCTATCCCTCTCGCCCCCTCTCTCACACACACACACACACACACACACAGCCCTGTCCCTCTCACTCCCCCTCTCTCACACACAAACACACACACAGCCTGTCCCTCTCACTCCCCCTCTCTCACACACACACGCAAACACACACACATCCTGTTCCTCTCACTCCCCCTCTCTCACACACACACACACACACACACACACACACACACACAGCCCTGTCCCTCCCCCCCACACTCTCTCACACACACACATACACACACACACAGCCCTGTCCCTCTCCCCGCACTCACACACACACATACACACACACACAGCCCTGTCGCTCTCTCCCCTCTCTCACACACACACACACACACACACACACACACACACAGCCCTGTCCCTCTCACCCCCTATCTCTCACACACACACACACACACACACACACACAGCCCTGTCCCTCCCCCCTTATCTCTCACACACACACACACACACACACAGCCCTGTCCCTCCCCCCCACTCTCTCTCTCAAACACACACACACACATAGCCCTCTCCCTCTTCCCCTCTCTCACACACACACACACAAACACACACACACACAGCCCTGTCCCTCTCACCCCCTCTCTCACACACACACAAACACACACACAGCCCTGTCCCTCTCACCCCCTCTCTCACACACACACAAACACACACACAGCCCTATCCCTCTCGCCCCCCCTCTCACACACACACACACACACACACACACACACAGCCCTGTCCCTCTCCTCCCGTCCCACTTTCTGACACACACACACACAGCCCTGTTCCTCTCACCCCGCCTCTCTCACACACACAGACACACACAGCCCTGTCCCTCTCCCCGCCCTCACACACACACACACACAGACACACACAGCCCTTTCCCTCTCTCCCCCGTCTCTCTCACACACACACACGCAGACACACACAGCCCTGTCCCTCTCCCCGCCGTCTCTCTCACACACACACACACTCACACACACACACAAACAGCCCAGTCCCCCTCCCCACTCTCTCACACACACACACACACACACAGACCTGTCCCTCTCCCCCCACTCTCTCTCACACACACACACACGTACACACACACACAGCCCTGTCCCTCTCCCCCCTCATCACACACACACACATACACACACACACAGCCCTGTCCCGCTCCCCGCCCTCACACACACACACACACACACACACAGAGCCCTGTTCCTCTCACCACCCCTCTCTCACACACACACACACACACACACACACACAGCCCTGTTACTCTCACCCCCCCTCTCTCACACACACACACACACACAGACACAGCCCTGTCCCTCTCACCCCCCCTCTCTCACACACACACACACACACACACACAGCCCTGTCCCTTTTCCCCCCTCCACAGGCCCTGTCCCTCTCACCCCCCCCTCTCTCACACACACACACAGCGCTGTTCCTCTCACCCCCCCTCTCTCACACACACACACACACACACACCCACAGCCCTGTCCCTCTCACCCCCCTCTCTCTCACACACACACACACAGCCCTGTTCCTCTCACCACCCCCTCTCTCTCACACACACACACACACACAGCCCTGTTCCTCTCACCCCCCCTCTCCCTCACACACACGCACACACAGCCCTGACCCTCTCCCCGCCCTCACACACACACACACACAGTCCTGTCCCTCTCCCCACTCTCTCACACACACACACAAGGCCCTGTTCCTCTCACCACCCTCTCTCTCTCACACACACACACACACACACAGCCCTGTTCCTCTCACCACCCCCTCTCTCACACACACACACACACACACAGCCCTGTCCCTCTCCCCCCTCATCACACACACACACACACACACACACACAGCCCTGTCCCTCTCCCCACTCTCTCACACACACACACACACAGCCCTGTTCCTCTCACCACCCCCTCTCTCTCACACACACACACAGCCCTGTTCCTCTCACCACCCCCTCTCTCACACACACTCACACACAGCCCTGTCCCTCTCCCCCCTCATCACACACACACACACACACACACAGCCCTGTCCCTCTCGCCCCCTCTCTCTCACACGCACACAAACACACACACACACACACACAGCCCTGTTCCTCTCACCCCCCCCTCTCTCTCACAGACACACACACACACACACACACACACAGCCCTGTCCCTCCCCCCCTTATCTCTCACACACACACACACACAGCCCTGTCCCTCTCGCCCCCTCTCTCACACACACACACACACACACACACACAGCCCTGTCCCTCTCCCCGCCCTCACACACACACACACAGCCCTGTCCCACTCCCCCTCTCTCTCTCACACACACACACACACAACACTGTCCCTCTCCCCGCCCTCACACACACACACACATACACACACACACAGCCCTGTCCCTCTCCCCCTCTCTCACACACACACACAGACACACACAGCCCTGTCCCTCTTTCCCTCTCACACACACACACACACACACAGCCCTGTCCCTCTCCACCTCTCTCTCACACACGCACACACACACAGCCCTGTCCCTCTCCCCGCCCTCACACACACACACACACACACACACACACACAGCCCTGTCCCTCTCCCCCCGTCTCTCTCACACACACACACACACACACAGCCCTGTTCCTCTCATCCCCCCTTTCTCTCACACACACACACACACACAGCCCTGTCCCTCTCGCCCCCTCTCACACACACACACACACACACACACACACACAGCCCTGTCCCTCTCCCCGCCCTCACACACAAACACACACTCAGCCCTGTCCCTCTCGCCCCCTCTCTCACACACACACACACATACACACACAGCCCTGTCCCTCTCGCCCCCTCTCTCACACACACACACACACACAGCCCTGTCCTACTCCCCCCCTCCCACTTTCTCACACACACACACACCCCTGTCCCTCTGCCCCTCTCTCTCACACACACACACACACACACACAGCCCTGTCCCTCTCCCCGCCCTCACACACACACACACACTCAGCCCTGTCCCTCTCGCCCCCTCTCTCACACACACACACACACACACACACACACAGCCCTGTCCCTCTCGCCCCCTCTCTCACACACACACACACACATACACACAGCCCTGTCCCTCTCACCTCCCCTCTCTCACACACACACACACACACACAGCCCTGTCCAACTCCCCCCCTCCCACTTTCTCACACACACACGCACACCCCTGTCCCTCTGCCCCTCTCTCTCACACACACACAGACACACACACACACAGCCCGTTCCCTTTCCACCCCCTCACACACACACACAGCCCTGTCCCTTTCCCCCCTGTCTCTCTCTCACACACACACACACACACAAACACAGCCCTGTCCCTCCCCCCCTTCTCTCTCACAAACACACACAGCCCTGTCCCTCTCCCCCTCTATCACACACACACACACACAACACTGTCCCTCTCCCCGCCCTCACACACACACACACATACACACACACACAGCCCTGTCCCTCTCCCACTCTCTCTCACACACACACACAGACACACAAAGCCCTGCCCCTCTTTCCCTCTCACACACACACACTCACACACACAAACAGCCCTGTCCCTCTCCCCCTCTCTCTCACACACGCACACACACACAGCCCTGTCCCTCCCCCCCTTCTCTCTCACAAACACACACAGCCCTGTCCCTCTCCCCCTCTATCACACACACACACACACACACACACACACACAACACTGTCCCTCTCCCCGCCCTCACACACACACACACATACACACACACACAGCCCTGTCCCTCTCCCACTCTCTCTCACACACACACACAGACACACAAAGCCCTGTCCCTCTTTCCCTCTCACACACACACACACACACAAACAGCCCTGTCTCTCTCCCCCTCTCTCACACACGCACACACACACAGCCCTGTCCCTCTCCCCGCCCTCACACACACACACACACAGACACACACACAGCCCTGTCCCTCTCCCCCCGTCTCTCTCACACACACACACACAGACACATACAGCCCTTTCCCTCTCCCCCTCGTCTCTCTCACACACACACACGCAGACACACACAGCCCTGTCCCTCTCCCCCCCGTCTCTCTCACACACACACACACACACACACAAGCAGCCCAGTCCCCCTCCCCACTCTCTCACACACACACACACACACACACACACACACAGACCTGTCCCTCTCCCCCACTCTCTCTCACACACACACACATACACACACACACAGCCCTGTCCCTCTCCCCCCTCATCACACACACACACACATACACACACACACAGCCCTGTCCCGCTCCCCGCCCTCACACACACACACACACACACAGCCCTGTTCCTCTCACGCCCCCTCTCTCACACACACACACACACACACACACACACACAGCCCTGTTCCTCTCACCCCCCCTCTCTCACACACACACACACAGACGCAGCCCTGTCCCTCTCACCCCCCCTCTCTCACACACACACACACACACACAGCCCTGTCCCTCTCCCCCCTCCACACACACACACAGCCCTGTCCCTCTCCCCCCTCTCTCACTCACACACACACGGCCCTGTCCCTCTCACCCCCCCCCTCTCTCACACACACACACAGCCCTGTTCCTCTCACCCCCCCTCTCTCACACACACACACAAACACACACACACCCACAGCCCTGTCCCTCTCACCCCCCCTCTCTCTCACACACACACACACAGCCCTGTTCCTCTCACCACTCCCTCTCTCTCACACACACACACACACACACAGCCCTGTTCCTCTCACCCCCCCTCTCCCTCACACACACGCACACACACACACACGCCTGACCCTCTCCCCGCCCTCACACACACACACACACACACACACACACACACAGTCCTGTCCTCTCCCCACTCTCTCACACACACACACACACAGCCCTGTTCCTCTCACCACCCCCTCTCTCTCACACACACACACACACAGCCCTGTTCCTCTCACCACCCCCTCTCTCACACACACACATACACACAGCCCTGTCCCTCTCCCCCCTCATCACACACACACACACACACACACCACCGCCCCTGTCCCTCTCCTCACTCTCTCACACACACACACACAGCCCTGTTCCTCTCACCACCCCTCTCTCTCACACACACACACACACAGCCCTGTTCCTCTCACCACCCCTCTCTCACACACACACACACACACACACACAGCCCTGTCCCTCTCCCCCCTCATCACACACACACACACACACACACACAGCCCTGTCCCTCTCGCCCCCTCTCTCTCACACGCACACACACACACACATACACACACAGCCCTGTTCCTCTCACCCCCCCCTCTCTCTCACAGACAAACACACACACACACACACACTGCCCTGTCCCTCCCCCCCTTATCTCTCACACACACACACACACAGCCCTGTCCCTCTCGCCCCCTCTCTCACACACACACACACACACACACACACACACACACAGCCCTGTCCCTCTCCCCGCCCTCACACACACACACACAGCCCTGTCCCTCTCCCCTCTCTCTCTCACACACACACACACACACACAACACTGTCCCTCTCCCCGCCCTCACACACACACACACATACACACACACACAGCCCTGTCACTCTCCCCTCTCTCTCACACACACACACAGACACACACAGCCCTGTCCCTCTTTCCCTCACACACACACACACACACACACACACAGCCCTGTCCCTCTCCACCTCTCTCTCACACACACACACACACACACACAAACCGCCCTGTCCCTCTCCCCCTCTCTCTCACACACGCACACACACACAGCCCTGTCCCTCTCCCCGCCCTCACACACACACACACACACACACACACAGCCCTGTCCCTCTCCCCCCGTCTCTCTCACACACACACACACACACACACACAGCCCTGTTCCTCTCACCCCCCCTTTCTCTCACACACACACACACACAGCCCTGTCCCTCTCGCCCCTCTCACACACACACACACACACACACACACAGCCCTGTCCCTCTCCCCGCCCTCACACACACTCAGCCCTGTCCCCTCTCGCCCCCTCTCTCACACACACACACACACACAGCCCTGACCCTCTCGCCCCCTCTCTCACACACACACACACTCACACACACATACACACAGCACTGTCCCTCTCACCCCCCCTCTCTCACACACACACACACACACACACACAGCCCTGTCCTACTCCCCCCCTCCCACTTTCTCACACACACACACACCCCTGTCCCTCTGCCCCTCTCTCTCACACACACACACACACACACAGCCCTTTCCCTTTCCACCCCCTCACACACACACACAGCCTGTCCCTTTCCCCCCCGTCTCTCTCACACACACACACACACACACACACACAGCCCTGTCCCTCCCCCCTTCTCTCTCACACACACACACAGCCCTGTCCCTCTCCCCCTCTATCACACACACACACACACACACACACCAACACTGTCCCTCTCCCCGCCCTCACACACACACACACATACACACACACAGCCCTGTCCCTCTCCCCCTCTCTCTCACACATACACAGACACACAAAGCCCTGTCCCTCCTTCCCTCTCACACACACACACACACAAACAGCCCTGTCCCTCTCCCCCTCTCTCTCACACACGCACACACACACAGCCCTGTCCCTCTCCCCGCCCTCACCACACACACACACACACACACACACAGCCCTGTCCCTCTCCCCCCGTCTCTCTCACACACACACACACACACACACAGCCCTGTTCCTCTCACCCCCCTTTCTCTCACACACACACACACACACAGCCCTGTCCCTCTCGCCCCCTCTCACACACACACACACACACACACACACAGCCCTGTCCCTCTCCCCGCCCTCACACACACTCAGCCCTGTCCCTCTCGCCCCTCTCTCACACACACACACACACACACACACACACACAGCCCTGACCCTCTCGCCCCCTCTCTCACACACACACACACACACACACACATACACACAGCACTGTCCCTCTCACCCCCCCTCTCTCACACACACACACACACACACACAGCCCTGTCCTACTCCCCCCCTCCCACTTTCTCACACACACACACACCCCTGTCCCTCTGCCCCTCTCTCTCACACACACACACACACACACAGCCTTTCCCTTTCCACCCCCTCACACACACACCAGCCCTGTCCCTTTCCCCCCGTCTCTCTCACACACACACACACACACACACACACACACAGCCCTGTCCCTCCCCCCCTTCTCTCTCACACACACACACAGCCCTGTCCCTCTCCCCTCTATCACACACACACACACACACACACACAACACTGTCCCTCTCCCCGCCCTCACACACACACACACATACACACACACAGCCCTGTCCCTCTCCCCCTCTCTCTCACACATACACAGACACACAAAGCCCTGTCCCTCCTTCCCTCTCACACACACACACACACAAACAGCCCTGTCCCTCTCCCCCTCTCTCTCACACACGCACACACACACAGCCCTGTCCCTCTCCCCGCCCTCACACACACACACACACACACACACACACACAGCCCTGTCCCTCTCCCCCCGTCCTCTCACACACACACACACACAGACACACACAGCCCTTTCCCTCTCCCCCCCGTCTCTCTCACACACACACACACGCAGACACACTCAGCCCTGTCCCTCTCCCCCCCGTCTCTCTCACACACACACACACACACACACACACAGCCCTGTCCCCCTCCCCACTCTCTCACACACACACACACACACACACACACAGACCTGTCCCTCTCCCCCCACTCTCTCTCACACACACACACACATACACACACACACAGCCCTGTCCCTCTCCCCCCTCATCACACACACACACACATACACACACACACAGCCCTGTCCCGCTCCCCGCCCTCACACACACACACAGCCCTGTTCCTCTCACCCCCCCTCTCTCACACACACACACACACACCACAGCCCACCACAGCCCTGTTCCTCTCACCCCCCCCTCTCTAACACACACACACACACAGCCCTGTCCCTCTCCGCCCTCCACACACACACACAGCCCTGTCCCTCTCCCCCCTCTCTCACTCACACACACACGGCCCTGTCCCTCTCACCCCCTCCTCTCTCACACACACACACACAGCCCTGTTCCTCTCACCCCCCTCTCTCACACATACACACACACACACACACCCACAGACCTGTCCCTCTCACCCCCCTCTCTCTCACACACACACACACAGCCCTGTTCCTCTCACCACCCCCTCTCTCTCACACACACACACACACACAGCCCTGTACCTCTCATCCCCCCTCTCCCTCACACACACGCACACACACACACAGCCCTGACCCTCTCCCCGCCCTCACACACACACACACACACACACACACACACAGTCCTGTCCCTCTCCCCACTCTCTCACACACACACCCAGCCCTGTTCCTCTCACCACCCCCTCTCTCTCACAGACACACACACACGGCCCTGTTCCTCTCACCACACCCTCTCTCACACACACACACACACACACACACACACACACACACAGCCCTGTCCCTCTCCCCCCTCATCACACACACACACACACACACACACACACAGCCCTGTCCCTCTCGCCCCCTCTCTCTCACACACACACACACACAGTCCTGTCCCTCTCCCCCCTCAATACAACACACACACACAGCCCTGTCCCTCTCGCCCCCTCTCTCTCTCACACACACACACACAGCCCTGCCCCTCTCACACCCCCCTCTCACACACACACACACACACACACAGCCCTGTTCCTCTCACCCCCCCCTCTCTCTCACAGACACACACACACACACACACAGCCCTGTCTTTCCCCCCTTCTCTCTTACACACATACACACACACACAGCCCTGTCCCCCTCGTCCCCTCTCTCACACACACACACACACACACACACACAGCCCAGTCCCTCTCCCCGCCCTCACACACACACACACACACACAGCCCTGTCCCTCTCGCCCCCTCTCTCACACACACACAACACACAGCCCTGTGCTCTCACCCCCCCCCTCTCTCACACACACACACACACTGCCCTGTCCTACTCACCCCCTCCCACTTTCTCACACACACACACACACCCCTGTCCCTCTGCCCCTCTCTCTCACACACACACACACACACACACACACACACAAACAGCCCTGTCCCTCCCCCCCTTCTCTCTCACACACACACACAGCCCTGTCCCTCTCCCCCTCTCTCACACACACACACACACACACACAACACTGTCCCTCTCCCCGCCCTCACACACACACACACATACACACACACACAGCCCTGTCCCTCTCCCCCTCTCTCTCACACACACACACAGACACACACAGCCCTGTCCCTCTTTCCCTCTCACACACACACACACACACACACACACAGCCCTGTCCCTCTCCACCTCTCTCTCACACACGCACACACACACAGCCCTGTCCCTCTCCCCGCCCTCACACACACACACACACACACACACACAGCCCTGTCCCTCTCCCCCCGTCTCTCTCTCACACACACACACACACACAGCCCTGTTCCTCTCACCCCCCCTTTCTCTCACACACACACACAGCCCTGTCCCTCTCGCCCCCTCTCACACACACACACACACACACACACACACACAGCCCTGTCACTCTCACCCCCCCTCTCTCACACACACACACACACACACACACACAGCCCTGTCCCTCTCGCCCCTCTCTCACACACACACACACACATACACACAGCCCTGTCCCTCTCACCCCCCCTCTCTCACACACACACATACACACAGCCCTGTCCCTCTCACCCCCCCTCTCTCACACACACACACACACACGCCCTGTCCCTCTGCCCCTCTCTCTACACACACACACACACACCCACACACACAGCCCTTTCCCTTTCCACCCCCTCACACACACACACAGCCCTGTCCCTTTCCCCCCTGTCTCTCTCACATACACACACACACACACACACACACAACACTGTCCCTCTCCCCGCCCTCACACACACACACACACATACACACACACACAGCCCTGTCCCTCTCCCCCTCTCTCTCACACACACACACAGACACACAAAGCCCTGTCCCTCTTTCCCTCTCACACACACACACACACACACACAAACAGCCCTGTCCCTCTCCCCCTGTCTCTCACACACGCACACACACACAGCCCTGTCCCTCTCCCCGCCCTCACACACACACACACACACACACACACACACACAGCCCTGTCCCTCTCCCCCCGTCTCTCTCACACACAAACACACAGACACACACAGCCCTTTCCCTCTCCCCCCCCCGTCTCTTACACACACACACACACACACGCAGACACACACAGCCCTGTACCTCTCCCCCCGTCTCTCTCACACACACACACACACACACACACACACAAACAGCCCTGTCCCCCTCCCCACTCTCTCACACAACACACACACACACACACACACACAGACCTGTCCCTCTCCCCCCTCATCACACACACACACACATACACACACACACAGCCCTGTCCCGCTCCCCGCCCTCACACACACACACACACACACACACAGCCCTGTTCCTCTCACCACCCCCCTCTCTCACACACACACACACACACACACAGACACAAACCCACAGCCCTGTCCCTCTCACCCCCCTCTCTCTCACACACACACACACAGCCCTGTTCCTCTCACCACCCCCTCTCTCTCACACACACACACACACACACAGCCCTGTACCTCTCACCCCCCCTTTCCCTCACACACACGCACACACACACACA
>NW_027598431.1:10000-44968 GCF_964194155.1 Cetorhinus maximus | reverse complement strand
CATGGGGAGAGTATGCAGTGGGTGAGGAACGCTGCCAAACTGTTACTTGGGCTGCAATGCCGCACGGCCAAACAGAGGAGGGCCACTGGGGCACAGATTGTACCCCTGCACTTGCGGGGAGCGCGAATGCTACTTGCTAGTCGCTAATCGCTGGTTACTGTCAGGTCAGAGACACCACATTGTCGTAAATTAAGAACTTGGCGATACTTTAAGTGAAAAGGTTTTCACACATCGATGCCAATACTTATTGCCCATCCCTAATTGCCCCCCACCTTGAGAAGGTGGTGGTGGGGGGTGAGCCGCCTTCTTGAGCCGCTGCAGTCCCCGTGTGTGGCGTAGGTACACCCCACGGTGCTGTTAGGGAGGGAGTTCCAGGATTTTGTCCCATGTGGTGTAGGTACACCCACAGCGCTGTTAGGGAGGGAGTTGCAGGATTTTGACCCCAGCCACAGTGAAGAAACGGCCGATATATTTCCACGTCAGGGTGGTGAGTGGCTCGGAGGGGGAACTTCCAGGTGGTGGGTGTTCCCCGTGTGTCTGCTGCTGCCCTTGTCCTTCTAGATGGTAGCGGTCGTGGGTTTGGAAGGTGCTTTCGAAGGAGCCTTGGTGAGTTGCTGCAGTGCATCTTGTAGATGGTACACACGCTGCTGCTACTGTGCGTCGGTGGTGGAGGGAGTGGATGTTTGTGGATAGGGTGCCAATCAAGCGAGGCTGCTTTGTCCTGGATGGTGTCCAGCTTCTTGAGTGTTGTGGGAGCTGCACTCATCCAGGCAAGTGGGGAGTATTCCATCACACTTGTCACATGTTGAAGATGCCTGGGACACTACCCTGAGGAACTCCTGCAGTGATTGTCCTGGAGCTGAGATGACTGACCTCCAACAACCACAGCCATCTTCCTGTGTGCTCGGTATGACCCCAACCAGCGGAGAGTTTTCCCCCTGATTCCCATTCTGACTCTTTGAAGTCACTCTCGGTCAAATGTGGCCTTGATGTCAAGGGCAGTCACTCTCGCCTCACCTCGGGAGTTGGGCTCTCTTGTCCATGTTTGAACCAAGGCTGTAATGAGGTCAGGAGCTGAGTGGCCCTGGCAGAACCCAAACTGGGCATCAGTGAGCAGTTTATTGCTAAGCAAGTGCTGCTTGATAGCACTGTTGATGGCCCCTTCCATTACTTCACTGATGATGGAGAGTAGACTGATGGGGCGGTAATTGGCCGGGTTGGATTTGAAGATCTGAGACAGCTCTACCCAATTTTGGCACTAGCCCCTCCCCCCCCCCCCTCCCCCCCTCCCCTAAGGGACAATAGCTGCACTTCCACAACCATCGGCAATGGTTTCACAGTCGTCATTAGACCTTTATTACCAAGTTTCGCCATCTGCCATGGTGGGGGTATTGAACCCTGGTCGCCGGGCCATTAGCCTGGAGTCTCTCGAATACCAGACCGGTGACAATACTACTACACCACCAGCAATCCCAGCTGACAGGCGCGTTTGCGGAAACTGTATTAGGAAATTCTTGGCCCAGTGCCTGCTTTCAAATTGTGGCACTCTCAGCCAGAGTTGAATTCTTGGAAAGGTTAATGTTCAGAGAGAGAAAAAACAAACGTTCCTGGGGGACACAGTCACTTCCAACTGCTTCCTTGGCTGAAGTGGGACCCTTCGCAGCGTCACTAAAGGCGGCGGGACTGAATACGCACGGTTACTTTGAGATCGCTCCGACGTGGGGCCCGGGGGCTACCGGTACACCAGCGGGCAAAAAGAAGTCAGGTTGGAGACCCTTTTTTTTGACAGATCCGGCAGACGCCAGGAACAGAGCAATAATAACAGAGGGAGAAATCCCGGAGACACCCAGGGGCTCATTAACTAGAATGTGTCTCGGGGAAAGCTGTCCAAAGCGGAAACAGCCAGGGTATTGAGGAAACCGGTTTGGCCACAAGAAGCTTCAGTCCGGTAACAAGCGCACCAGTCATGGATTCATTTAACCGCGCTGTGCTAGGCAGTGGTTGCACCTCCACAGGGTCATGAACGCTTTAATCACAAAAAAAAATGGTTCAACTTCAAGGACTAAGAATGTTCCGGAAGAACTTGTGTTTTTTTAGAAGACACTGTCCCTTAAAGGATTAACGCAAGGACTCTGGTGGCTGCTGTCCCTGGAAAAGACGGCATTTTAAAGGAAAAGGTAATTAAAGTCTTTAATTTAGTAATTAACTAAAATTTGCTGTTTGGGTTGGAAGAAGGTGAGTTTTAGTCCAGCCTTAAAACAGGGTTTATACAGGCTCTGCTTGTAGCTACAACCAGTTAATTAGATAACTGGCTTAAACAGGTTTACAGAGGCTAGATTCAGGGAGTATAGAAACAGGTCATCTTACAGTGCTGACTTTGTCTGCCCTGGAGTGCTGCTTTGGGCTGCAGGAGAGTGCTTAAGTTGGAGTTTGGTGACTGAGGGAGTTTGGTGAGGAGGGAACGAGGTGATCCTTTGAGTACCATGAGTACGGTTAGGTAAGTATTTACCACTTTTATCACTTATAGTTTTTAAGGTCTTATTTTGTGGTTCATCGTTTCTAAGGGCTATAATTCTGTAACAACGAGGATCAGGGAAGAAGGGCCCGAGAGTAATCGATATTATTTGATATTAAGTGTCTTCCAAAATATTTAATTGAATTGAAAGGGGTAAGTCATGCCAGGAGAGCTCAAAGCCGTGGTGTGCGCCTCCTGCTCTACGTGGGAAGCCGGGAACATTTCCAGTGCCCGTGGCCAGCATGTGTACAGGAGGTGTCTCCAGCTGCAGCTCCTGGAAGCCCTGGTTACGGAACTGGAGCGGCGGCTGGGGACACTCTGGAGAATCCACGAGGTGGAGAGTATCGTGGATAGCATGTATAGAGAGGCGGTCACACCGCCGGCTAAGAGTCCACAGGCAGGAAGGGAATGGGTGACCACCAGGCAGAGCAAGAGGACTAGTCAGGAATCTCCTGTGGCTATTCCCCTGCAAAACAGATATACTGCTTTGGATACTGTTGGGGGGAATGGCCTCTCATGGGAAAGCAGCGACAGCCAAATTCGTTGCACCGCGGTTGGCTCTGCTGCACAGGGGAGGAGTAAAAAGTGTGGGAATGCAATAGTTATAGGGGATTCAATTGTAAGGGGAATAGACAGGCGCAAACGAGACTCCAGGATGGTATGTTGCCTCCCTGGTGCTAGGGTCAAGGATGTCTCAGAGCGGCTGCAGGACATTCTGAAGGGGGAGGGTGAACAGCCAGTGGTCGTGGTACTCATTGGTACAAACGACATAGGTAAATAAAAGGGATGAGATCCTAAAAGCAGAATATAGGCAGTTAGGAAGTAAGTTGAAAAGTAGGACCTCAAAGGTAGTGATCTCAGGATTACTACCAGTGCCACATGCCAGTCAGAGTAGAAATAGCAGGATATATCGGATGAATACGGGGCTGAAGGGATGGTGTGAGGTGGAGGGTTTCAGATTCCTGGGACATTGGGACCGGTTCTGGGGGAGATGGGGCCAGTACAAGCTGGACAGGGTTACACCTGGGCCAGGACCGGGACTGATGTCCTAGGGGGAACATTTGCTAGAGTGGTTGGGGAGGGTTTAAACTAAAATGGCAGGGGGATGGGAACCTATGCAAAGGAGTCAGAGGAGGGGGAATCAAGGACAAGAACAAAAGACAGAAAGGGGAATAAGAAAAGTGATAGGCAGAGAAATCTAGGGCAAGAATCAAACAGGGGCCTCAGTGAAAAATAGTGGGAACGGGACAAGTAATGTTAAAAAGACCAGCCTTAAGGCTTTGTGCCTTAACACGAGGAGCATTCGCAATAAAGCGGATGAATTAACCGCGCAAATAGATGTAAACAGGTATGATATAGTCAGGATTACGGAGACATGGCTGCAGGGTGACCAGGGATGGGAACTGAACGTCCAGGGGTATTCAGTATTTAGGAAGGACAGACAAAAAGGAAAAGGCGGTGGAGTTGCATTGCTGGTTAAAGAGGAAATTAACGCAATAGTGAGGAAAGATATTACCTCCGACGATGTGGACTCTGTATGGGTAGAGCTGAGAAACGCTAAGGGACAAAAAAATGTTAGTGGGGGTTGTATATAGGCCCCCAAACTGTAGTGGTGATGTTGGGAATGGCATTAAACAGGAAATTAGAGAGGCATGTAATAAAGGAACGTCTGTAATTATGGGTGACTTTAATCTGCATATAGATCGGGCAAATCAAATTAGTAACAATACTGTAGAGGAGGAATTCCTGGAGTGTATATGGGATGGTTTTCTGGACCAATATGTTGAGGAACCAACTAGAGAACAGGCCACCCTAGACTGGGTATTGTGTACTGAGAAAGGAATATTTAGTTGGGACCCCAGCTATTCACAATATATATTAGATGGGGGAACTAAATGTAATATCTCCAAATTTGCAGATGACACAAAGCTGGGTGGGAGGGTGAGCTGTGAAGAGGATGCAGAGATGCTTCAGTGTGATTTGGACAAGCTGAGTGAGTGGGTAAATGCATGGCAGATGCAGTATAATGTGGATAAATGTAAGGTTATCCACTTTGGTAGCAAAAACAGGAAGGCAGATTATTATCTGAATGGCTATAAATGGAGAGAGGGGAATGTGCAACGAGACCTGGGTGTCCTTGTACACCAGTCGCTGAAGGTAAGCATGTAGGTGCAGCAGGCGGTAAAGAAGGCAAATGGTATGTTGGCCTTCATAGCGAGAGGATTCGAGTACAGGAGCAGGGATGTCTTGCTGCAATTATACAGGGTCTTGGTGAGACCACACCTGGAATATTGTGTGCAGTTTTGGTCTCCTTATCTGAGGAAGGATGTACTTGCTATAGAGGGAGTGCAGCGAAGGTTTACCCGACTGATTCCTGGGATGGCGGGACTGACATATGAGGAGAGATTGAGTCGGTTCGGGTTATATTCACTGGAGTTCAGAAGAATGAGGAGGCATCTCATAGAAACCTATAAAATTCTAACAGAACTAGACAGGGTAGATGCAGGAAGGATGTTCCCGATGGTGGGGGAGTCCAGAACCAGGGATCACAGTCTGAGGATACGGGGTAGACCATTTAGGACTGAGACGAGGAGAGATTTCTTCACCCAGAGAGTGGTGAGTCTGTGGAATTCGCTACCACAGAAAGTAGTTGAGGCCAAAACATTGTCTGTTTTCAAGAAGGAGTTAGATATAGCTCTTGGGGCGAAAGGGATGAAAGGATATGGGGAGAAAGCGGGGAGCAGGCTGTTGAGTTGGATGATCAACCATGATCATAATGAATGGCGGAGCAGGCTCGAAGGGCCGAATGGCCTCCTCCTGCTCCTATTTTCTATGTTTCTATGTGATGGTGTTCCCCATGTGTCTGCTGCCCTTGTCCCTCTAGACGGTAGTGGCTGTGGGTTTGGAAGGTGCTGTCGAGGGAGCCTTGGTGAGTTTTCTATGTTTCTGTGGAATTGTGAAATTGATTGACTGCAAGTTTTCCTCAAAGTCCACCTGAAAAGTAGTGCAAGATTCATCGATTGCTTCGCAGACCGGCACCGAGAGACCAACCAGTTAAAGGACTCCACCATTTATCCTACTGGAGAGGGTACTTATTACACTTTCATATTTCATACTGAAGATGGCACTCCCTCCGATCCTGCAACTACCACATAGGCCAGTTGAAGAGGAGAAGTTACAATCCCCGATCTCGCAGCGACCACAGAGACTCAGGCTTCCTTTAACCGGTTTTACTCAAGCATATGCATGGGAACTGCAATCATCCCTAAGAACAAAGACCCAGTTCCCACATTGATTACATTTCATTACTTTTATACTTTTTCTTATCATAATACATTTTGAGTACATTTGAATACATCCAATCGGTAACCGACACACCGGTCCCATACTAACTCTATCCTATTGAGTACATAAACATGTGATTTTGCTAACCAATTATTCTAAGGGCTGTATACATAATTATATTACCCAATCAAAATGAAAACACGTACGCAAAGACCTTGGTTCTCGCAACTCAAGACTGTTTGTGATTCACCAAAGCCCCCTCTTTGTCCATTGTATGTCCTCCCATAATCTAAGCTAAAACCATCTGCCCCTTCCCTGTATGTGAGGGGAGTACACTTAGCCTAATTTATGTCCTACTTTTGTCTCCAGCCTGACTCTCAAGGCTGTGCAACGTTCATCTGGTAATCTTCAACTCTGAATAGGTTTGGCAGCCATGTCTGCCTGGCGATTTTAAGGGTTTTTCAGTAAATTCTTACTGTGTTCTCTTTTAGCATTTTTAATTTCCCCCTAACAGTCCCCCACCCCCCGTTCCCCACCCCCCCCCCCCCCCCCCACCCCCCCGACTTTTGACCCTTGGCAAAGCCCAAGCTGGCCACACCTTAAGGTGAGAATTCCTCTTCTGGTCCTTCGGTTGGCCAGTCATCCAGATCACCAGAGGAATCCTAAACCACCTGGTGGTTTAACCTAACTTTCCCTCCTCTTGCCTTCTCCCTCGGAGTATGCATAGGTCGGGAGACTGATGCGCACCTTTGGATTGTTGCTGTCTGCGCCTGGAGAGCCCCTTTCCGGGTTTTACATTGGTAGCAGCAAAGTCCGATAGGCCATAAGAGCATGATTCCCGCGACTAGTGTCATACCCATTCTAACCAATCTCCCACCAATTCTTCAATCTCCCGGCTGTGGCATAGGAAGCAGCTGATTGGGCTAACCTCCTGGCCGATTGGGTGGCTAAATCCACTTGCGCAGCCCCCTCCCTTTGCGATTTGCTCTCCAGAAGCTACTACCCATGATTGAGCTATTCTGGTTGGCTTCCTGCATGGCTAGGCATGCTATTCTGACAGGAGTTTAATCAGCGAACAATGTGTCATCCCACCAAGGGCTAAACAAGTATCCTGTGGTTCCCCAAGCATCACCCAGACCTCCCTGTCGCTTGCCATTTCAACACCCCACCCTGCTCTCTTGCCCACATGTCCGTCCTTGGCTTGCTGCATTGTTCCAGTGAAGCTCAACGCAAACTGGAGGAACAGCACCTCATCTTCCGACCGGGCACTTTACAGCCTTCCGGGCTGAATATTGACTTGAACAATTTTAGATCTTGAACTCCCTCCTCCATCCCCACCCCCTTTCCGTTTCTTCCCCCTCCTTTTTGTTTTTTCCGATAATTTGTATAGATTTTTCTTTTCCCACCCAATTTCCATTATTTTTAAATGTATTTCCACCCATTGTTTATCTCTACCCTTTAGTAGAATTCTTAGTAGAATGCTTCCTGAACTGGTAATGCGGCGAATGTGACTTTGCTAGTGTTTGTAAATACCTCCAGCATTAAACATGGAGCCCACAACGTCATTTCTTGATCCTGTACCACAATCTCTAATACTCATCAGTGCCGTGTCTTTTATGTAGGATATCTATATTCATGTAGCCCTACCATTCCCCCCCACCCTTTATCTACTCCTAGGGGCTCAAACCTATAGCTGTTCAGGAAAGCCCCATTTGGATGACGCTCTTGGGGGAATAGCCATGATGAGTTTTATAACTCCATCCTCCCCCCCGCCCCCCAACCTTGAGGCTGCGTAATCACCAATTCCTGCCTCTCCTTGCGTAGGTTTAATTGGTAAACTGACTCGGACGTGTGTTTGGGAAATAGTCCCGAACCCTGATATCTTCGGTGTCGGATTTTACCCCATCGATTAGATCTCGTGCAAGCGTATCACATGCCCTCCCTGCGGCTTGTGATTTGGCCGTGTCTCTAATCACTGTCTGCCGTCTGCCTAAGGACCCTCTCCTTGTAGCTGTCCGGCTGTCAGGGCCACATCCTGTCCCGTGCGCGCTGTGGTGTAGTCCTCCGGCAGTCTCACTGGTCACCCAGGCGGCACGTTCATTTAAGTCTTAGATCTGACCTGAATTAAGCATGGAATCGGAGCTCCCAGATAGCCCTCCGATGTCTCCCAGTATACTTCTTTTTAACCTGCGCTTTTGCTCCAATTCCCGGAACGATTCGAAATTTACAGTCAGTGACTGTCCTCTTCAGTTGGCTTCTAGCCCATCTTGTGGAATTCTGGTGGCTGTGACAAGTGGTATGTAACACTGACGGGAGTCCCGATATATTGTATGTTACTCCCAGAGGGACCATAGTTACATCGCTGTAGTAGTGGCTCCGACTTTCCTATCCTGACTACCCCATCTATGGAGGGCTGACTACATCTGGACATTGAGTGGGTCTTTGATAGCCGCACATAGTCAAAGTAAAACATCATGTATCATAACAATCATGCCTATCTATTACATATTGACATGTTTCTTGACAATATTGTCCCCTCAAGACCCGGTTCCCAAACAAAAGGAGGTAGGTCTGTCCATCCGGCGGTCACATTAATCTCTTGATACATCCAAATGCTTGTTGATGAAAGACTGGCAAGGGGCGGGTATGTTCTACATCCCCCAAACCACCAACCCAGTCCAGTTCTGTTGTCATAAATCCCAATTATCGTTACCCCACCACTCCTGTCTATGCTTATGCTTAGTGAGGTGTTCCTGGGTGTGTATTTCCCGCTGGGGTATATCCTCCAAAGTGCATTCGCCAGTTCATCATTGTCCTTACCCTTGGGTAAGTACTAGCGTCCCGTGAAGTTCCCCATTGTTACACTCGAGGTGGTGCCAATCGAACTCGCTGCCCTGGCACTGTTACGTGGGGGGTTCCTGTTCCCAATTGTTCGTCTGATGTGTCCGTGTAGTGACTTGATCCGTAATCCAGGTGTTGGGCTCTCTTATCCATTCCCCACTTCCTCCTTGGGGAAGTAGTGCAGTACCTACTGCCCTGGGTGAAGGAAGGTGTCATCGTTGACTTTCAGCGTTGGCGCTTGCCATGCCAGGGCTGACATGCCCAAAGCATCATGGACCTGTGGAAACATTAACATTGCCTCCCGTTGTCCAGGTTACCGCTTGGTGATTCATCATCTATCTTTAACTGTGTGTGTGATGCCTCCATTTATTTCCCATTTTCATATCTACAAGTGCACAGGTATCACCGGTCATCATTACCTCGTATGGTCCAAGCGATCTGGGTGCGAACCCTGTTTGTTCTAGGTTCATCTTGCCCATTACCCTGGTTCCCACCTGAGGGGTTCACTGCTGCTCTCCATTCTTATCCGCCTCTATGCCCTTAATCATCTGTCTGTCTCTAACTTCCTTCTCTTAACTCATGTAATTGCTTGCTTAACTCCCTTAAGTAGTCCCGAATTCTTTTCTTCCTTTCAGTGGCCCTACACCTCCTCCCCCTACTATAATGCCTTCTGTGACTCTACAGTCCCATAAAGTATTCTCATAACAGTTTCAAAACAGAAAGGTAACCCACTAAATTATGTCTGACTATTTTTTTTTTTTAGAATTATCCCAGATTCATTAACTCAGCCAAAAACTGGATTTCTGCCAAACTTTGTCAAGGTCTTGAGCTTAGCTTCATGTTTTGGGAACAGACTTGACAAACACAAGAGCTCGCAGCACTTGAATTAGTGCCAATTGTTGTCAAAAACCCTTTCAAATGAAAATCCCCTTTTGAGAACTTTATCAGGAGCCAAACCTCAAATTTTTAATCTTTGTAAGAACTGTAATCTACGCGATCAACATTAAAACAACCTCTTTTTCCATGTGTAATGATTCGTATCCAGATTAGAAGTCCCATATGTTTCTCGACACATTCTTTATCTTTGGATAACATCCTCGTTATTCAGAAGTAGCCTGTTAAATTACACTGCACTTTACACATCTCCAGATTGTCCCAAATTCAAATCCCAGTGCCGTTGGGAAGCAGATTTCCTTTAATATTTAATTCATCTCTGCAAAAGAAACCTCTTTTTATCCATTGGAACCACCCAGACCATGTGTTTATGTCTTTTGGTTTTCCTGGGATCCTTTTGAATTTCAGGTAATCCTTTTATTCCCCCTCAGAATTTTAGAATACCAACTCGTATGTATCGATCCCATTCAGCTTGGAAGCTGGGGATGAGGGTTATTCCCTACTAGTCTGCAAAGGGGTGGTACAAAAGTTGGTTCATCTCAAAAAAAAAAGGCATAAAATACCTTCAAATTGCGATTTTTGCCAGAAACCTTATACTCAAAACTTTGGAATGTTTGAGTACACTTTTCCTTTAATCTAATATGGGGCTTTCGACTCTATAGTGCTGAACTACACACACAAATGACAATTTAGGGATGTCCTCATACACTAGTCACTGAAGGTAAGCATGCAGGTGCAGCAGGCAGTAAAGAAGGCAAATGGTATGTTGGCCTTCATAGCGAGAGGATTCAAGTACAGGAACAGGGATGTCTTGCTGCAATTGTACAGGGCCTTGGTGAGACCACACCTGGAATATTGTGTGCCGTTTTGGTCTCCCTATCTGAGGAAGGATGTTCTTGCCATAGAGGGAGTGCAGCGAAGGTTTACCAGACTAATTCCTGGGATGGTGGGACTGACACATGAGGAGAGATTGAGTCGGTTAGGATTATATTTGCTGGAGTTCAGAAGAATGAGTGGGGATCTCATAGAAACCTATAAAATTCTAACAGGACTAGACAGGGTGGATGCAGGAAGGATGTTCCTGATGGTGGGGGGAGTCCAGAGCCAGGGGGTCACAGTCTGAGGATACGGGATAGACCATTTGGGACTGAGATGAGGAGAAATTTCTTCACCCAGGAGAGTGGTGAGCATGTGGAATTCTCTACCACAGAAAGTAGTTGAGGCCAAAACATTGTATGTTTTCAAGAAGGAGTTAGATATAGCTCTTGGGGGCAAAAGGGGTCAAAGGATATGGGGAGAAAGCGGGAGCAGGCTATTGAGTTGGATGATCAGCCATGATCAGGATGAATGGCGGAGCAGGCTCGAAGGGCCGAATGGCCTCCTCCTGCTCCTAGTTTCTATGTTGCAGTGAAATCGCTCCACGTTCCGAAATTGACTGACTGCAAGTTTTCCTCAAAGTCCTCCTGGAAAGTAGTGCGAGATTCATCGATTGCCGGATGGCGTGGGCACAATTGAAAGGACTCCACCATTTATCCTACTAGAGAGAGTACTTAGTACACTTTCATATTTCATACCCTATGTTAATAAGCTTTGCCTTCCCACTGGACAAGGCTGGTTTTATAGTGAACTAATAATTGTGTTGTTCACCGAAGAATCCTGGGCTTTGAGTGGTCGTTCCGAGATTAATGGGTGAGGCACATACTTGGCCATCCAGCGAGATGGAGAAACCATTGATATAAACATCGTGACCCGCGCAGTAATATTTAATTGGCAAAAATAGTCGACATTCCCTCTATACAAAGATATGAAGACCAATGACATAACAGTCCATGTATCCGCTAACTATTCAATAAGAAAGAAAAGTCACCATTCTATGCACACATCATCCACTTCATACAAGCCCTTACACTTTGTTTTAGGAGCACTCAATACCTTTTTGTTACTGTGTGCTGTTAGTGGAACTAAAGACTCCTCCAAGCTCAATCGTGACAATATTAATGTGCGTTGCAGCTGTGTGGATCAGTTAAAATGTTTTTTTGGATTCGCTAGTAAGGACCGATGCTTTTTCTAAAAAATTCATTCATGGGGCATGGGCACCACTGGCTGGGGCCCAGCATTTATTGCCCATCCTTAATTGCCCCCTTGAGAAGATGGTGGGTGGGTGAGCCGCCTTCTTGAACCGCTGCAGTCCCCGTGTGGTGTAGGTACACCCACGGCGCTGTTAGGGAGGGGAGTTCCAGGATTTGGACCCAGCGACAGTGAAGGAACGGCCGATGTATTCCCAAGCCGGGATGGTGAGGGGCTCGGAGGGGAACTTCCAGGTGGTGGTGTTCCCCATGTCGGGGGTGTGAAAATTTCGACTTGCTTCAGTTCGGTGGGCGGGGGCCATCAGATTGTTAAAGGCACTGAAAAGAGGGGGTTTCATGCATAATAACTGAGGGGGGGCCACTTTATTCGTCCAGATGTTGTCCTCTGTCAAGCACCCTTGACGCTGAAAAAGCCAGAATGGGCAAAAATTTAAATTGGACATGAAACAAGAGATATAAGGTCATGCACTTTGGTAGGAAGAATAGAGGCATAGACTATTTTCTAAATGGGGAGAGAATTCAGAAACCTGGAGTGCAAAGGGACTTGGGAGTCCTAGTCCAGGATTCTCTTAAGGTTAACTTGCAGGTTGAGTCGGTAGTTAGGAAGGCAAATGCAATGTTGGCATTTATTTCGAGAGGACTAGGATATAAAAGCAGGGATGTGCTGCTGAGGCTTTATAAGGCTCTGGTCAGACCACATTTGGAATATTGTGAGCAATTTTTGGGCCCCGTACCTCAGGAAGGATGTGCTGGCCCTGGAGAGGGTCCAGAGGAGGTTCACGAGAACGATCCCAGGAATGAAAGGCTTAACATATGAGGAATGTTTGAGGACTCTGGGTCTATACTCGATGGAGTTTAGAAGGATGAAAGGGGGGGATCTGATTGAAACTTACAGAATACTGAAAGGCCTGGATAGAGTGGGACGTGGGGAAGATGTTTCCATGAGTAGGAGAGACTAGGACCCGAGGGCACAGCCTCAGAGTAAAGGGAAGACTTTTTAGAACAGAGATGAGGAGAAACTTCTTTAGCCAGAGAGAGTGGGTGAATCTATGGAATTCATTGCCACAGAAGGCTGTGGAGGCCAGGTCATTGAGTGTATTTAAGACCGAGATAGATAGGTTCTTGATTGGTAAGGGGATCAAAGGTGACGGGGAGAAGGCGGGAGAATGGGTGTTGAAAAACTTATCAGCCATGATTGAATGGCGGAGCAGACTCGATGGGCCGAATGGCCTAATTTCTGCTCCTATGTCTTATGGTCTTCTGGTCTTATAGCAATCAGCCCACGTCCAAACCCTCCTGATGAGTTACTGTTTTTTTCACGAAATGTCCGAATTAACCCCTTGCTGCCCAGCCCTGTACTGCCGACTGCCGCTCAGCATTTTGGAATTTAGGGTTCCAACCATGAGGTCAAAAACATGCTCCATAATTCTCCCCAGCTGAGGGGGATTCCAGTGTCACAGGGACCCACCCAGACGCCAGTAAACGCCAAGTCAAACCATAGAACCATAGGAAAGTTACAGCACAGAAAGAGGCCATTCGGCCCCATCTTGTCCATGCCAGCCCGAGGACACCCAGGTGCCCCTTTCTAATCCCACCTTCCTGCACCCGGCCCATAGCCCTGCAGCTTACGGCACTAAAGGTGTAAGATCCAGGTGTTTCTTAAAAGAGTTTAGAGTTTCTGCCTCTACCACCAGCTTGGGCAGCGAATTCCAGACACCCACTACCCTCTTTGTAAAAAAAGTTCTTCCTCATGTCCCAACCCCTACACCATCTGCCACTTATCTTGAATCTATGCCCCCCTGGCTCTAGAATTCTCCGCCAAGGGAGACAATTTTACCCTGTCCGCTCTATCTATTCCACTCATCATTTTGTACACCTCAATCAAGTTACCAACAGCCTTCTTTTTCCAGGGAAAATAACCCCAACCTATCCAATCTCTCCTCGGAGATACACTTTTCTAACCCTGGGCAACGTTCTGGTTGAAACTCTGTCTCATGAGGGGTCCCCAGATCCTCCTTTAGAGACCCCTCCATAGGAATTCTCTCCAAAGGTCAGTCCCACCCGGACAGCTTTAACCACGGCCCACCTCACGGGGGTTTCAATCCCACCTTCCGAGATTCCTCCACCCTGGATTCCCGATTCTGCACTTGCGCCTTCACTTACTGGCGTAATCTCAGCTCTTTGCTCGACAGCGAGCTTCACTTAAGAGCTTAAGAACTAGGAGCAGGCAATTCAGCCCCTCGAGCCTGCCTCTCGCCATTCGTTACGATCACGGCCGATCTCATTTCGGCCTCAACTCCAATTTCCCGCCCTTTCCCCCCACCGTAACCTTTCAACCCGTTACTCATTAAAAATCTGCCTATACCTCCTCCTTAAATTTACTCAGGGTCCCGGCATCCACTGCACTCTGAGGTAGTGAATTCCACAAGATTCGCAAAACAAAGCAGTTAAGACGCTGGTTCGGGTAGTTAAATTGGCACAGACAAGAGCAGATGCTAGTGACGGCGCGTTGGAACTAAACACTAGGATGAAACACACTACATCTGAGGATTTTTTAAGGGCGAATAAAGCATTAGAGACAACAAATACAGAAAAAATCCAGCCTGGTGTGGTCCAAAGGGCAGGAGATTAGTCCTTTTTAGTGATGCCCCCCCATGCCAATCAGCTGGGTGGGCATTCGAGCTCGGCTGGGTTTATCACATTCTTGGCGGGTGAAAATGGGAAATGTTGTCCCTTGCTCTGGGAAGCGAAAGAAATAATAAAAAAAAAGGGTAGTTAAAAGTACCTTGGCTGCAGAAACACTGGCTGGTCGTGGGAGAAAAAGGTATTGGGTTCTACTTATGGAATATTTCAAGAGGAAATCCCTGTACCAGGGGCATCCTGAGAATGCTGGGAGACAGTGGCATAGTGGCAATATCACTAGACGAGGAACCCAGAGACCCAGGCTAACGCCCTGGGGAGAGGGGTTCAACTCCCACGGCAGCTGGCGGAACTTAAGTAAAATGAGTAAAGCTGGAAGACAAGGCGAGTGTCAGTCATGGTGACCATCACGGATCGTCATGAAAACCCATCTGGTACACGAATGCCCCTCAGGGAAGGAAATCTAGGCTGCCCTGGCCTGAGTCTGGCCTATGTGTAACTCCAGACCTACAGCAATGGTGGCTCACTCTTAACCACCTTGTCCAGCCACTCAGTTCGAAGGCAATTTAGGGATGGGAAACATAATTAGCCCATCGAATGCCCCCACAGGGTATCCATCCTCTATGGGGTAATGTATGTCCGACAAGGGGGTGTGAGGGGGGAAAAAAATGTAAGGGTTGACGTGGCCAGTTCAAAGAGACACTGGAAGGAAGGAGAAGGGATCCCTCAGCTCGAATGGCTGGGCGCAAGTATTGCTTGACAAAAAGGAAGGAAGGTACGAAGAAATATTATTGGAGATCCCAGAAGTGTTGGGGGGAGGGGTGCGGTTTTGTATTGTGTTGCATTCTGCTGAATGTGAAGGGTTAATTATTTCCTTCCATTGGGTTTGAGATATTGTGAGCTACAATTTAAAGAAAAGAGGGGAATCGGTTCATGGTAAGTCAAGAAACACAGGCGGAGGGCTGTGATTGATAAGGTACCTTGAGCACAAACAAAGAAAGACCGAGGTCTCGTGCCACTTTGGGCGCGGCGCCCGGCTCTGAGCCAGAAGCGACATCTCGGGGTCCCGCTCCAGGGCTTGGGGCCAAGTCCATAAGGCAGCCAATTAAATTTGATTATGGGCCTGCAAATCCTTCCAATAGGGCGATGGGAGACGGGGAGGGTGGATGAATCCCCTGCTCAGCCACGCTTGAGGTTGAGCGTACACCTCGAGGGATGGGCTTCGGCGACATGGTGGACACCTGGGCCAGGGCAAACCAGCGACAGGAACAGATAGATGCAGGGGGGTGGGGGATGGTCGCGGGGCTACTGGTGCCATTCGGCATGGGGGAAGCCACTAAGGCAGAGTTGGCGGAGCGATATAAAGAAAGATTCCTCGTGTCCTGGGTGGCATTCTGCAAATAAATCCACTTTTAAGTAAAAAACGAATTATACCGTCCGGTAGAAGTGAGAGTTGCAAATGTGGACAGATGTAGGGGCTGGAGGAGGTTACAGAGATAGGGAGGGGTGTAGCGGCTGGAGGAGGTTACAGAGATAGGGAGGGGTGTAGGAGCTGGAGGAGGTTACAGAGATAGGGAGGGTTGTAGGGGCTGGAGGAGGTTACAGAGATAGGGAGGGTTGTTGGCGCTGAAGGAGGTTACAGAGATAGGGAGGGTTGTAGGGTATGGAGGATGTTAAAGAGATAGGGAGGGTAGTAGGGGCTGGAGGAGGTTACAGAGATAGGGAGGGTTGTCGGGGCTGGGGGAGGTTGCAGGGATAGGGAGGGTTGTTGGGGCTGGAGGAGGTTACAGAGATAGGGAGGGTTGTCGGGGCTGGAGGAGCTTACAGAGATAGGGAGGGTTGTTGGCGCTGGGGGAGGTTACAGACATAGGGAGGGTTGTAGGGGCTGGAGGAGTTTACAAAGATAGGGAGGGTTGTTGGCGCTGGGGGAGGTTACAGACATAGGGAGGGTTGTAGGGGCTGGAGGAGGTTACAGAGATAGGGAGGGTTTAATGATCTGGAGGAGGTTGCTGTGATAGGGATGGTTGTAGAGGCTGCAGGACATTACAGAGATAGGGAGGGTTGTAGGGGCTGGAGGAGGTTACAGAGATAGGGAGGGGTGTAGGGGCTGGAGGAGGTTACAGAGATAGAGAGGGGTGTAGGGCCTGGAGGAGGTTACAGAGATAGGGAGCGTTGTAAGGGCTGGAGGAGGTTACAGAGATAGGGAGGGTTGTAGGGACTGGAGGAGGTTAAAGAGATAGGGAGGGGTGTAGGGGGCTGGAGGAGGTTACAGAGATAGGGAGGGTTGTAGGGGCTGGAGGAGGTTACAGAGATAGGGAGGGTTGTAGGGGCTGGAGGAGGTTACAGAGATAGGGAGGGTTGTTGGCGCTGAAGGAGGTTACAGAGATAGGGAGGGTTGTAGGGTATGGAGGATGTTACAGAGATAGGGAGGGTTGTCGGGGCTGGAGGAGGTTACAGAGATAGGGAGGGTTGTTGGCGCTGAAGGAGGTTACAGAGATAGGGAGGGTTGTAGGGTATGGAGGATGTTACAGAGATAGGGAGGGTAGTAGGGGCTGGAGGAGGTTACAGAGATAGGGAGGGTTGTCGGGGCTGGGGGAGGTTACAGAGATAGGGAGGGTTGTTGGCGCTGGGGGAGGTTACAGACATAGGGAGGGTTGTAGGGGCTGGAGGAGGTTACAGAGATAGGGAGGGTTGTAGGGACTGGAGGAGGTTACAGAGATAGGGAGGGGTGTAGGGGCTGGAGGAGGTTACAGAGATAGAGAGGGGTGTAGGGGCTGGAGGAGGTTACAGAGATAGGGAGGGTAGTAGGGCCTGGAGGAGGTTACAGAGATAGGGAGGGTTGTAGGGGCTGGAGGAGGTTACAGAGATAGGGAGGGTAGTAGGGCCTGGAGGAGGTTACAGAGATAGGGAGGGTTGTAAGGGCTGGAGGAGGTTACAGAGATAGGGAGGGTTGTCAGTGTTGGGCTAGGTTACAGAGATAGGGAGGGGGTTTAGGGGCTCGAGGAAGTTACGGAGATAGGGAGGGGGTTGTAGGGGCTGGAGGAAGTTATGGAGATAGGAAGGGGGTGTAGGGGCTGGAGGAGGTTACAGAGATAGGGAGGGGTGTAGGTGCTGGATGAGGTTACAGAGATAGGGAGGGTTGTAGGCGCTGCAGGAGGTTACAGAGATAGGGAGGGGGTTGTAGGGGCTGGAGGAAGTTATGGAGATAGGAAGGGGGTGTAGGGGCTGGAGGAGGTTACAGAGATAGGGAGGGGTGTAGGTGCTGGATGAGGTTACAGAGATAGGGAGGGTTGTAGGCGCTGCAGGAGGTTACAGAGATAGGGAGGGGGTGTAGGGGCTGGAGGAGGTTACGGAGATAGGGAGAGTTGTAGGCGCTGGAGGAGGTTACAGAGATAGGGAGGGGTGTTGGCGCTGGAGGAGTTACAGAGATAGGGAGGGGGTTTAGGGGTTGGAGGAGGTTAAGGAGATAGGGAGGGGGTTTAGGGGCTGGAGGAAGTTACGGAGATAGGGAGGGGGTTTAGGGGCTGGAGGAGGTTAAGGAGATAGGGAGGGGGTTTAGGGGCTGGAGGAAGTTACGGAGATAGGGAGGGGGTTTAGGGGCTGGAGGAGGTTACAGAGATAGGGAGGGGGTTTAGGGGCTGGAGGAGGTTAAGGAGAGAGGGAGCGTCGTAGTTCGATCGGACTGTGTTACGCTGGGATGCAGTTCTTGGCTGAGATCAGTTCCATTATCTCGATCCGCACCAGTGACTGGAAGCAGACTGTGTGTCCCAATTCATTGCTGTCTGCTGTGCAGAATCAGTGACCACAACCATCCTGATACCACAGCAACATCTCTAGACGATGAAATCATAACCTACGGTGTGTCTGGTGGGTACTGCGTCATCCTGAGGGGGTGTACGTGCTGGATACCTGTGTATCTCCCCTGTCTGCTCTCTCCTCCATGCCTCCATTTCAGTCTCCGGACCTGATCCCTCTCCCTCCCCTCGCCCGGGTGGAGCTGCCCGGACAAACTCGCTGACGCAGCTGTTGACCCCCCCGCCTCACCCGCTGCCCCCTGGCTGTTGCTGGTGGCCTGTCCCTTTAAGGTGGCTGAGCTCCTGCAGTTCCCCGCTGCAGCCACCAGAGGTTGGGTTGACCCTCTCCCTCGCGGCCTCTGGAGTCACCTGGTGGCCACGGCCTGCTACTGCGGGCCGTGATGGTCCTGAGGCCAAAACAGTGAGAATAGGCAAGGCTTAGGCCTCCTCTGATTAACATCAGTAGAGATACAGTCAGTAACACAGGGCGCTGGGGGAGAGGGGTTACTGAGTGACAGTGTGAGGGAGCTGGATTAACATCAGTAGAGATACAGTCAGTAACACAGGGCGCTGGGGGGAGAGGGGTTACTGAGTGACAGTGTGAGGGAGCTGGATTAACATCAGTAGAGATCTGGGATTCGGAGACCAGGAGTCTATTCAGACTCTCTCACACTGTGAGATCTGGGATTCGGAGACCAGGAGTCCATTCAGACTCTGTCACACTGTGAGTTCTGGGATTCGGAGACCAGGAGTCCATTCAGACTCTCTCACACTGTGAGATCTGGGATTCGGAGACCAGGAGTCCATTCAGACTCTCTCACACTGTGAGATCTGGGATTCGGAGACCAGGAGTCCATTCAGACTCTGTCACACTGTGAGTTCTGGGATTCGGAGACCAGGAGTCCATTCAGACTCTCTCACACTGTGAGATCTAGGATTCGGAGACCAGGAGTCCATTCAGACTCTCTCACACTGTAAGATCTGCCATTCGGAGACCTGGAGTACATTCAGACTCTCTCACACTGTGAGATCTGGGATTCAGAGACCAGGAGTACATTCAGACTCCATAACACTGTTAAATTTGGGATTCGGAGAACAGGAGTCCCATCCTTTAGATTTGTGACTGAGAGACGTAGTTTAATGATTAACCTCACCTCCACATTGCTGAAAAGCGAGATGAGCTGTTGGCCTCATATAATGTAACTAGCTCCCATTTCTATCTTCTCAGCTCCATCTCTCCCCATTCACCTCCTTCCATCCCTCCATTTCAAACCACCTGACCTCAGCTGATAGAGGCAGAGAGATAGAGGAGAGCGAGAGAGATAGGGAGAGAGACAGAGAGAGAGAGACAGAGAGAGATAGAGAGAGAGACAGAGAGAGAGAGAGAGAGACAGAGAGATAGAGAGAGAGAGAGACAAAGAGAGAGAGATAGAGAGACAGAGATAGAGAGAGATGGACAGAGAGATAGAGAGAGAGACAAAGAGAGAGAGACAGAGAGAGAGAGATAGAGAGAGATAGACAGAGGGACATAGATAGAGATACAGATAGATAGAGAGAGAGAGAGAGAGACGGAGAGATAGAGAGAGACAAAGAAAGAGAGACAGAGTGACAGAGAGAGCGAGAGACAGAGGTAGAGACAGAGAGAGAGACAGAGAGTTAGAGAGAAGGAGAGAGACAGAGAGATCGAGCGAAAGGGAGAGAGACAGATGGATAGAGATAGAGAGACTGAAAGAGAGAGACAGAGGGACAGAGAGAAAGAAAAGCAGATAGAGAGAAAGAGAGACAGGGAGAGATAGAGAGTGAGAGACAGACAGAGACAGACAGGCAAAGAGATAAAGACAGAGAGACAGTGATAGAGAGAGGGACAGAGAGAGAGAGAGATAGAGGCAGAGAAAGAGAGACAGTGAGATAGATAGAGAGAGATGGAGAGATAGACAGAGCGAGAGGCAGAGAGAGAGAGAGTGACAGAGGGAGAGAGAGACAGACAGAGACATAGAGAGAGAGAAAGACAGAGAGACAGAAATAGAGAGACAGAGATAGAGAGACAGAGTGACAGAGAGACACAGAGAGAGAGACAAATAGAGAGAGAAATAGAGAGAGCAACATTAGAGACAGAGATAGAGAGTCAGAGACATAGAGAGAGGGATAGAGAGAGAGACAGACAGAGACAGAGAGAGAGAGAGACAGTGAGAGAGAGATAGAGACAGAGAGAGAGACAGGGAGACAGAGAGAGACAGAGAGAGAAAGACAGAAATAGAGAGACAGAGAGATTGAGAGAGAGAGACAGTGACAGAGTGACAGGGTGACAGAGAGCGAGAGACTCAGAGGTAGAGAGAGAGAGAGAGATAGAGAGAAGGATAGAGACAGAGAGATAGAGAAAAAGAGAGGCACAGAGAGAGACAGATGGATTTACATAGAGAGACAGAGAGTGAGAGAGACGGAGAGATAGAGACAGAGACAGAGAGATAGAGAGAGAGGAGAGCGACAGAGAGATAGAGCGAAAGAGAGAGGCACAGAGAGAGAGAGACAGACAGGTGGATAAAGATAGAGAGACTGAGAGAGAGAGTGAGAGAGAGAAATAGAGAGAGATATAGAGAGAGAGATATAGAGACAGAAAGATAGAGATAGAGAGACTGAGAGGTAGAGAGAGAGAGAGAGAGACAGAGGGATAGAGAGAGATAGGGACAGAGAGAGAAAAAGGGAGAGAGAGAGAGAGACATAGAGACAGAGATGGAGAGAAAGAGATAGAGAGACAGAGGGATAGAGGGAGAGAGACAGAGAGAGGCAGAGAGAGAGAGACAGAGAGAGAGAGAGAGAAAAAGAGAGAGAGAAAGGGAGAGAGAGAGACATAGAGACAGAGATAGAGAGACAGAGATAGAGAGACAGAGAGATAGAGTGAAAGAGAGAGGCAGAGAGAGAGGGGGACAGATGGATAGAGATAGTGAGACTGAGAGAGAGAGACAGAAACAGAGAGACAGAGAGATAGAAAGAGAGAGACGGAGAGATAGAGAGAGAGAGACAGAGATAGAGAGACAGAGTTAGAAGGGGAGCGAGAGACAGAGAGGTAGAGACAGAGACAGAGGACAGAGAGACAAAGAGAGAGAGAGATAGAGAGAGAGAGAGACATGAGAGACAGAGATAGAGAGAGAGAGAGGTAGAGAGAGGGATAGAGCGAGAGAGATAGAGACAAAGAGAGAGAGATAGGGAGACAGATAGAGAGAGAGAGATAGACGGAGAGATAGAGAGAGTGAAAGGCAGAGAGAGAGAGAGCGACAAAGATAGAGAGAGAGAGAAAGACAGAAATAGAGAGACAGAGACAGAGAGACAGAGTGACACAGAGAGACAGAGACAGAGAAGTATGTGACAGAGAGAGTGAGACAAATAGAGAGAGAAATAGAGAGACATAGATAGAGAGAAGGAGAGAGACAGAGAGATTAAAAAGAGAGAGGCACAGACAGAGAGAGACAGATGGATTTAGATAGAGAGACAGAGAGAGAGTGAGAGAGAGACAGATAGAGAGAGATAGAGACAGAGATAGAGATAGAGGCACAGAGGGATAGAGTGAAAGAGAGAGGCAGAGAGAGAGGGGGACAGATGGATAGAGATAGTGAGACTGAGAGAGAGAGAGACAGAAACTGAGACAGAGAGACAGAGATAGAGAGAGATAGACAGAGAGATAGAGAGACCGAGAGGCAGAGAGAGAGAGAGAGCGACAGAGATAGAGAGAAAGACAGAAACAGAGAGACAGAGAGATAGAGGGAGAGACAGAGACAGAGAGGTAGTGACAGAGAGAGAGAGACATAGAGAGAGAGACAAATAGAGAGAGAGACAGACGGAGAGATAGAGAGAGCGAAAGGCAGAGAGAGAGAGAGCGACTGAGATAGAGAGAGAGAGAAAGACAGAAATAGAGAGACAGAGAGATGGAGGAAGAGACAGAGAGACAGAGTGACACAGAGAGACAGAGACAGAGAGGTAGTGACAGAGAGAGAGACAGAGAGAGAGAGACAAATAGAGAGAGAAATAGAGAGAGACAGAGAGACAGAGATAGAGAGACAGAGAGATAGAGATAGAGAGACAGAGAGCGAGAGAGGGATAGAGAGATTGAGAAAGAGAGAGACAAAGAATTAGAGACAGAGAGGGAGAGAGACAGAGAGAAAGAGATAGAGACAGAGAGAGACAGGGAGACAGACAGAGAGCGAGAGAAAGAGAGGGAGAGATAGAGAGAGCGAGAGGCAGAGAGAGAGTGACAGAGGCAGAGAGAGAGTGACAGAGACAGAGATAGTGAGAGAGAGAGACAGAAAGACAAAAAGACAGAAATAGAGAGACAAAGAAATAGAGAGAGACAGAGAAAGAGAGACAGAGTGACAGAGAGAGCAAGAGACTCAGCAGTAGAGACAGAGAGATAGAGAAAAAGAGAGAGGCACAGAGAGAGAGAGAGAGACAGATGGATTTAGATAGAGAGACAGAGAGAGAGTGAGAGAGAGACAGAAATAGATAGACAGAAAGATAGAAAGAGAGAGACAGAGACAGAGAGACAGAGTGACAGGGAGAGTGAGAGACAGAGAGGTAGAGACAGAGAGAGAGAGAGAGACAGAGAGAGAGAGATAGAGAGAGAGAGAGAGGAATAGAGGGAGAGAGAGGACAGAGAGAGAGATCGAGACAGAGAGAGATAGGGAGACAGATAGAGAGAGATAGATGGAGAGATAGAGAGAGAGGCAGAGAGAGAGAGAGAGCGACAGAGATAGAGAGAGAAAGACAGAAATAGAGAGATAGAGAGAGAGACAGAATGACAGAAAAAGCGAGAGACTCAGAGACAGAGAAAGACAGAGAGAGAGAGGGACAGATGGATAGAGATAGAGAGACTGAGAGACAGAGAGAGTGAGAGAGGCAGAGAGAGAGAGATAGAGACAGAGATAGAGATAGAGAGATAGAGAGACGGAGGGTTAGAGACAGAGAGAGAGACAGAGGGAGAGAGAGACAAAGAGTTAGAGATAGAGAGACAGTGAGAGAGACATAGAGACAGAGAGAGAGATAGGGAGACAGATAGAGATAGATAGACGGAGAGATAGAGAGAGTGAGAGGCAGAGAGAGAGAGAGCGACAGAGAGAGAGATAGAAAGAGAAAAACAGAAATAGAGGGACAGAGAGATAGAGAGAGAGAGAGACAGAGACAGAGAGACAGAGTGGTAGAGAGAGCGAGAGATAGAGCAAAAGAGAGAAGCACAGAAAGAGAGAGAGGTGGATAAAGATAGAGAGACTGAGAGAGAGACAGAGGAATAGAGAGAGAGACAGAGAGACAGTGAGAGAGGGAGAAAGAGAGAGTGAGATTGAGACAAAGAGGGAGAGAAAGGGAGAGAGAGAAACAGAGAGATAGAGATAGAGAGAGACAGAGAGAAAGAGAGACAGAGACAGAGAGATAAGGACAGAGGGATAGAGAGAAAAAGAGAAGCAGAGAGAGAGGGACAGATGGAAAGAGATAGGGAGACAGAGAGAGAGAGACAGAGACAGAGACAGAGAGATAGAGAGAGAGAGAGGAAAGTGACAGAGAGTTAGAATGAAAGGGAGAGGCACAGAGAGAGAGGGAGACATGGATAAAGATAGAGAGACTGAGAGAGAGACAGAGAGTGAGAGAGAGAGACAGAGAGAGAGATAGAAACAGAGAGATAGGGATCGTACGATTGAGAGAGAGACACAGGGATAGAGAGAGAGAGATAGAGACAGAGAGAGACAGAGAGAGACAAAGAGTTAGAGGCCGAGAGACAGTGAGAGAGAGAGAGGGACAGAGAGAGAGAGAGACAGAGAGAGAGAGTGATGGAGAGATAGAGAGAGCAAGAGGCAGAGAGAGAGAGAGAGATAGAGAGAGGGAGAAAGACAGAAAGACAGAAATAGAGAGAGAGAGACAGAGACAGAGAGACAGAGTGACAGAGAGAGCAAGAGACTCAGAGAGAGAGATAGAGAGAAGGAGAGAGACAGGGAGATAGAGCGAAAGAGAGAGGCACAGAGAGAGAGAGAGGATAGAGTGAGAAAGAGAGACATAGAGAGAGATATATAGACAGAGAGAGTTAGAGAGAGAGAGACAGAGGGATAGAGAGATATAGAGACAGAGAGAGAGAAAGGGAGAGAGAAAGACATAGAGACAGAGATGGAGAGACAGAGATAGAGACAGAGAGATAGAGAGAGAGACAGAGAGAGAGACAGAGCGAGAGAGATAGAGTGGCAGAGAAAGAGAGATGGAGATAGATAGAGAGAGTTAGAGAGATAGAGAGAGTGAGAGGCAGAGAGAGAGAGAGCAAGAGAGAGACAGGCAGAGAGAGAGTGAGAGAGAGAGACAGAGGGAGAGATAGAAACAGAGAGATAGCGATAGAGAGAGAGACAGAGGGATAGAGAGAGAGAGAGAGAGAGAGAGAGGGATAGAGAGAGAGAGAGAGAGACAAAGAGTTAGAGACAGTGAGAGAGAGACAGAGAGAGAGAAACAGAGACAGAGAGAGAGAGAGACGGGGAGACAGATAGAGAGAGTGACAGAGAGATAGAAAGAGCGAGAGGCAGAGAGAGAGCGACAGAGAGATAGAAAGAGGGAGAAAGACAGAAAGACAGAAATAGAGAGAGACAGAGTGACAGAGAGAGAGCAAGAGACTCAGAGATAGAGAGAGACAGAGAGGTAGAGAGGACGAGAGAGACAGAGAGACAGAGCGAAAGAGAGAGGCACAGAGAGAGAGAGACAGATGAATAGGGATAGAGAGAGTGAGAGAGAGAGACATAGAGAGAGAGAGACATAGAGAGAGAGGCAGAGGGATAGAGAGAGATAGACAGAGAGAGAGAGAGAAAGGGAGAGAGAGACTTAGAGACAGAGCTGGAGAGACAGAGATAGAGAGACAGAGAGAGAGACAGAGCAAGATAGATAGAGGCAGAGAAAGAGAGACAGGGAGACAGATAGAGAGAGTTGTAAAGAAAGAGAGAGCGAGAGGCAGAGAGAGAGCGACAGAGAGAGACAGACAGACAGAGAGATAGAGTGACAGGGAGAGCGAGAGACAGAGAGGCAGAGACAGAGAGAGAGAGAGAGAGACAGGGAGGCAGAGAGAGACAGACAAAGAGATAGATACAGAGAGAGACATGAGAGACAGAGATAGAGAGACCGAGAGATAGAGAGAGGGATAGAGGGAGAGAGAGACAGACAGAGAGATAGAGACAGAGAGAGAGAGATAGGGAGACAGATAGAGACAGATAGACGGAGAGATAGAGAGAGTGAGAGGCAGAGAGAGAGAGAGAGACCGACAGAGTTAGAGAGAGAGAAAGACAGAAATAGAGAGATAGAGAGAGACAGAGACAGAGAGAGAGAATGACAGAGAGAGCAAGAGACTCAGAGACAAAGAGAGAGAGATAGAGAGAGAAGGAGAGAGAAAGAGTGATGGACACAAAGAGAGAGGCGCGGAGAGAGAGAGAGTTGGATATAGATAGAGGGACTGAGAGACAGAGAGTGAGAGAGACAGAGAGAGAGATAGAGACAGGGAGATAGGGATAGAGAGACAGAGTTAGAGACAGAGAGACAGTGAGAGAGAGAGACAGAGATAGTGAGGTAGACACAGAGAGAGAGAAAGGGAGAGAGAGAGAGACATAGATAGAGAGATGAGAGACAGAGAGAGAGACAGAGAGATAAAGCGAAAGAGTAAGGCAGAGAGAGAGAGACAGAGCGATAGAGAGAGAGAAAGGCAGAGAGAGACAGTGAGAGAGAGACAGAGAGAGATAGAGAGACAGAGACGGAGAGATAGAGAGAGCGAGAGGCAGAGAGAGAGAGAGCGACAGAGAGAGAGACAGAGCCAGAGAGATAGAGAGAGCCAGAGAGATAGAGAGAACCAGAGAGATAGAGAAAGAGACAGAGGAATAGACAGAGAGAGAGACAGAGAGATAGATAGAGAGAGAGAGAGAGACAAAGAGTTGGAGACAGAGAGACAATTAGAGAAAAAGAGACAGAGAGAATGAGATCGAGACAAAGAGAGAGAGAGAAAGGGAGAGAGAGAGAGGCATAGAGACAGAGATAGAGAGATGGAGAGACAGAGATAGAGAGAGACAGAGATAGAGCGAAAGAGAGGCAGAGAGAGAGAGAGACAGATGAAAAGAGAGAGAGTGAGAGAGATAGACATAGAGATATATAGACAGAAAGGTAGAGAGAGAGACAGAGGGATAGAGAGAAATAGAAAGAAAGAGAAAGGGAGAGAGAGACATAGAGACAGAGATGGAGAGACAGAGATAGAGAGATAGAGAGAGAGAGAGAGAGAGGAGAGAGACAGAGAGATAGTGAGAAAGAGAGAGGCACAGAGAGAGAGATAGTGGATATAGATGGAGAGACTGAGAGAGAGACAGGGAGAGTGATAGAGACAGGGAGAGATAGAGCGAAAGAGAGAGGTACAGAGAGAGAGAGAGAAAGTGAGAAAGAGAGACATAGAGACAGAGATAGAGAGACAGAGAGAGACAGAGGTAGAGCGACAGAGAGGTAGAGAGAGAGACCGAGAGAGACAGAGAGAGATAGAGAGAGGGATGGAGAGAGAGACAAAGAGTGAGAGACAGTAAGAGAGAGATAGAGGCAGAGAGAGACAGAGAGACAGAGAGAAAGAGAGTGACAGGGAGACAGATAGAAAGAGAGAGATGGAGAGATAGAGAGAGATAGAGAGAGCGAGAGGCAGAGAGAGAGAGCGACATGAGAGACAGAGACAGAGAGATAGAGAGAAAGAGAAAGACAGAAAGACAGAAATAGAGTGACAGAGCGACAGAGAGAGCGCGAGACTCAGGTAGAGAGAGACAAAGAGATAGAAAGACGGAGAGAGACAGTGATAGAGCGAAAGAGCGGCAGAGAGAGCTGGTTATAGACAGAGAGACTGAGAAAGAGACAGAGGGAGAGTGAGAGAGAGACAGAGAGAGAGAGGTAGAGACAGAGAGATAGAGATAGAGAGACTGAGAGATAGAGAGAGAGAGAGACAGAGGGATAGAGAGAGATAGAGACAGAGAGAGAAAGAGAGAGAGAGAGACATACAGACAGAGATAGAGAGACAGAGATAGAGTGACAGAGAGGTAGAGAGAGAGAGACAGAGAGATAGAGCGAAAGAGAGAGAGACAGATGGATAAAGAGAGACTGAGAGAGAGAGACAGAGAGAGAGAGACAGAAAGAGAGACAGAGAGATAGAGAGTGAGATAGGGAGACAGATAGATAAAGAGATAGATAGAGAGAGACAGAGAGAAAGAGAAAGAGAGAAAGAGACAGAGAGTGAGAAACAGAGAGAGACATACAGACAAAAAGAGAGAGAGACACAGAGAGAGATAGAGGCAGAGAAAGAGAGACAGGGAGACAGATAGAGAGCGAAACAGAGAGATAGAGAGAGACAGGAAGAGAGATAGAGAGAGATAGAGAGAGAGCGACAGGGAGACAGAAACAGGGAGACAGAGAGATAGAGAGACAGAGACAGAGAGACAGATAGAGAGAGGGAGAGAGTCAGGGAGACAGAGAGACTGAGTGACAGGGAGAGCGAGAGACAGGGAGGTCAGGACAGAGAGAGAGAGAGACAGGGAGATAGAGGCAGAGAGAGAGAGAGACAAAGAGTTAGAGACAGAGAGACAGTGAGAGAGAGAGAGATAAAGAAAGAGACAGAGAGAGAGAGAGACAGGGAGACAGATAGAGAGAGAGCGAGATGGAGAGATAGAGAGAGCGAGAGGCAAAGAGAGAGCAACAGAGACAGAGAGATAGAGAGAGAGGGAAAGACAGGAAGGCAAAAATAGGGAGACAGAGAGATAGAGAGAGAGACAGAGGCACAGAGACAGAGTGACAGAGAGAGTGAGAGACTCCGAGGTAGAGAGAGAGAAATAGAGAGGAGAGAGACAGAGAGATAGAGTGAAAGAGAGAGGTACAGAGAGAGAGAGAGAGACAGGTGGATAAAGATAGAGAGACTATGAGGGAGACAGAGAGAGAGTGAGAGAGAGAGACAGAGAGATAGAAACAGAGAGATAGAGAGAGAGATCGAGAGAGACAGAGAGCAATAGAGAGACAGAGAGATAGAGAGAGGGTTAGAGAGAGAGAGAGACAGAGCGAGACAGAGATAAAGACAGAGAGACAGAGAGATAGAGTGAGAGACAAAGGAATAGAGAGAGAGAGACAGAGAGAGACAGAGAGTTAAAGAGAGACAGACAAAGAGTTAGAGACAGAGAGTCAGTGAGGGAGAGAGAGACAGAGAGAGTGAGATAGAGACAGAGAGAGAGAGAAAGCGAGAGAGAGAGACATAGGGACAGAGATAGAGAGACGGAGAGAGACAGAGATAGAGCGACAGAGAGATAGGGAGAGAGACCGAGAGAGACAGAGAGGGATAGAGAAAGAGAGAGACAGAGATAGAGCGACAGAGAGATAGGGAGAGAGACCGAGAGAGACAGAGAGGGATAGAGAAAGAGAGAGACAGAGATAGAGCGACAGAGAGATAGGGAGAGAAACCGAGAGAGATAGAGAGAGTGATGGAGAGCTGGAGAGAGAGACAAAGAGTTGAAGCAGCGTCTAAACAGGAAGAGGGAACTGAGCCAAGCGGAGGGAGGAGATCTGGAGGTTTGTAGGCCCACAGGCCACAACACGGCAAGGGGCACGGGGTGGCAGGGTCAACCGAAGACAACAAGGCCTCAACCGCAGCCCTCCACGAAGAACGACCCACCACAACCGCGTCCTCCACGAAGATCGACCACCCACAACCGCGTCCTCCATGAAGATCAACCACCCACAACCGCAGCCCTCCACGAAGATCGACTACCCACAACCGCGTCCTCCACGAAGATCGACCACCCACAACCGCGTCCTCCACGAAGAACGACCACCCACAACCGCAGCCCTCCACGAAGATTGACCACCCACAACCGCGTCCTCCACCCAACTGAAGACCCTTCGCAGATTCCACAGACCAGGACCACGTGTGGGGACGGCAGGGCCCCCAGAGGACACAAAGAGCGTACCCCAAAACTGCAACCGGCTTACCTGGCTGGGTTTCGAACTGTCAAGGAGCCCTGGGTTGGTGAGCATGACCCCTGACCTCTCCTAGTTCAACTGAGTTAGGTTTTGGGGGGGAGTGGGACAAGGGTAAGGGGATTAGTAGCGTGATTTTCCCTCGTTTTGCCGTGTGTTCCCCATTCATCACCAAGTGTACTTTGTAGGTCTGTATAATCTCAGTGTAATCCTAATGTTATAAGTTTATTTGTGACTTCAATAAGCCCAGTTTTTTTCCCTTGTGCCAACACCAGTTGTCTGCTGCACTTTGTCACAACCCCCCAAATAAGTCCAAGGTCCAGGACCCAGGGAGTGGGAGCGATATGGAGAGCTCATAGGATCTTGACCTCACGCATTTCCAGATTTTATATTGTGTTATAGAAGTGTTATGCAGTTTGTTTGTACATTTCTTAACTCTGAAGCAAAATAAACATCAACCATCCTGTCCATTATCCATTATTTCCTGTCCATGAGTCACATCCATCCACATATATATATATATATATATAGCGGCAGCACCTTGGCAGAAGGGACGCGAAGCAGTGGATACCGATTTGGAAGAGAGAACTGGAATGGAAGAGAGGATTTCAAGTGATGTGTTCAGTCAGGCGAATATGGAAAGAAAAAGGGTCACTACTCTTTTAAAGGGTGGGCGCCCGGTAGATGCTGCCGCTGAACGGACTAGACGGGAAGGATCATAAAAAAAAAATCCGTGGAAAAGTCCAGTCTGGCTGGTGTGCTTCAAGAAACAGGTCCAGCTTTTTGGACAGGCTCGCTGAAGCACAGGCCGCTGAGATTCGGGAGTTGGCCCTGGAAGCCCAAACAAAGGCCCTTAGCAGAGGAGAAGTTACTGTTAGCATTGCAGGCTCTGAACCAGGAAAGGGGGCAGTTAGTGGGGGGAAGCGTAAGACCCAGCAGGAATATTGACAGTGTCAGGTCACTGAGGCCAAGAACCAATGAGCTGGGGTTGCGGGAAAAGAATGCCCACCTAGCAAGACAAGCAAGAGAGCAGGAGGAGAAAGTAAAAGGCTTACAGGCAGACTATAAGATAGTGAGCGCACAGGGGGTTTGAGGATGCAGATCATGGCTCCTGCCAGAGGCAGATAGAGAGCCTGAACCTTGGTCTAAGGACGGCCAAAGGCATGGTGTGCCTCATAAGCCCTAGTGCAGCCCAGGTCAACTTCACAGGGAACCTGGGAGAGGACGGTTCAGACACCACAGGTAGTGCCAAGGGACTGCCAAGGTTGAGGAGCAGGAGGACCCACGACCACCACCCGTGGCGCCAAGCTTTAGCTAAATCTGGCAGGAGTGGGGGATGGAATTAGGGGCAGAAGCTGAGGAGGAAAAACCACCCCCCCCCACCCCACCCCCAAGCAAGAGAGGCCTGGGACCGGGGGCCGATGTGCAGGGCCCGGCAGCAAAGGTTCAGCCCGCCCGCTGATAACAGGGATGAGGGACCCCCCCCTCCCAAAACCAGCTGGTAGTTCCCCCCACCACGGCACCCAACAGCTGAGGGCCGTGGCGAGCCATTTAACCAAACTTGCGGCAAATGGGGGGAATCCCTCGGTCCACTTGAGGCAAGTGGGACAAGCAGCAAGCGTCAACGAACGTAACGATGGTGAAGAGGCCAAGATGCTGCTGTTCTCCCCGGAGAGTAAGCTCTTCCAGTCCCCCTCGCTGACCAATGTAAGACGGGACCGTGTGATTATGGGGAGCTCAAGGAGGAGGGTCTGGAGGCCATGGGGATGAACGAGGGAAGACCTTTCTCCCGGGTGGATAAAACAGTGCAGCTCGTAGGAGATCCCCCCTCAGGCTTTTGCAGACAGGTTGTTGGCCGGTGTATTAGGAGACTAACCGGGCTGACCCGGACCAGGATCGACAGGCCCACCGGCTCTGGTTACCTGGTGGCAAACACATTGCCACAGGTCAGGGCCGCGGCAGGGATGTGGTTTGACCCGAGGAATCCCCTGACTAGTGAACTCACGGTGGTTGGACCATTGACCACAGCTTACCTCAACGGTAAAGGAACCGATGCACACCCACCCAAAAGGGGCAGTGCCATGAAAGGAAACCCGGCCAGGGTAGGAAGGAGTGGCATCGGGAAGGGAATGACCCTTCCGGCACAAAGCTGAACTGTTACGGGTGTGGGGAAGAGTGGACACCGGAGGGAGGAGTGTAAGAATCCTTGGGAAGGTAACAAGGGAAAGAAGTCCTCAACCCCAGCCCCAAAAAGGCAGAGACAGGAATCCCTCCCGCCCATTTTCGGGCACCATGAGAGACCCTATTGACCGGCCCAGGGGAAGGTTGGCATCCACCACCTTCAGCACCAACCAACCCACAACCCTGACTAGAGCCAGCGGCAGTGGGGATTCCCCAGGCCGCACAAGAGAAGAGGGGTCAGCGGCTCGGGTTGAAGACCCACCAGCCAGAAAACCCCCTCCCCCAAACCCTAGAAGGTCCCCACAAATGCCACGGCCAAAGAAACCGTGCTCACCGGGCTCCCCAGTTCAAAAGGGCAGCCCCTCGAGTCAGGGATCGGTCTGAGGGCAGAGGTCCCCAGCCAGCAGCCGCAGGCCGCGAAGGACCAAAGGTACAGGACAGGGTGGGCATCGCCGGAAGGGAGTAGTGTGCTGTAGCCCGAACAGGGATTAACCTGGCCGCCCGGAGACCATAAGGCCATGAGACCATAAGACATAGGAGCAGGAATTAGGCCATTCGGCCCATCGAGTCTGCTCCGCCATTCAATCATGGCTGATGAGTTTCTCAACCCCCATTCTCCCGCCTTCTCCCCGTCACCTTTGATCCCCCTTACCCATCAAGAACCTATCTATCTCCGTCTTAAATACACTCAATGACCTAGCCCTCCACAGCCTTCTGTAGCAATGAATTCCATAGATTCACCCACTCTCTCTGGCTAAAGAAGTTTCTCCTCATCTCTGTTCTAAAAGGTCTTCCCTTTACTCTGAGGCTGTGCCCCTCGGGTCCTAGTCTCTCCTACTCATGGAAACATCTTCCCCACGTCCCACTCTATCCAGGCCTTTCAGTATTCTGTAAGTTTCAATCAGATCCCCCCCTCATCCTTCTAAACTCCATCGAGTATAGACCCAGAGTCCTCAAACGTTCCTCATATGTTAAGCCTTTCATTCCTGGGATCGTTCTCGTGAACCTCCTCTGGGACCCTCTCCAGGGCCAGCACATCCTTCCTGAGATACGGGGCCCAAAAATTGCTCACAATATTCCAAATGTGGTCTGACCAGAGCCTTATAAAAGCCTCAGCAGTACATCCCTGCTTTTATATTCTAGTCCTCTCGAAATAAATGCCAACATTGCTTTTGCCTTCCTAACTACCGACTACAGACGGGCGGCGGATGTACATAGCTTCTGTTATTTAATTTTTGAGATTGTTAAGTTTGGGTGTTTTAGTTAAATTTTAAATAAGGTGGTGGGTAGTTTAAGTATTATTGTTTTAAGAGTGTTTGTATTGAGTCAAGGTCGCAAGACTCAACTATGCCTTACCCAAGCCAGCGAATCTGTTCGGGAGCTGGCCACATGCTCTTATGTCTCCCTATAGAAAGGGTTTTAGATAGGATGGGAGGCATACTGCTACTCGCCCTGATAGGAATGGCCACTGGGAGGCGAGGTGACGTGGAGGACTCCCACATTTTTGGGTGATCGGGGGAGAGAGAGAACACCAGTGGTGTCTGCGAGGGGCAGCGGAGGTGGCGTGGGGGGGAGATCGCTCCCTATTCCCGTGTGGGAAGATGACCAGGGTGGCTGGGATCTAACCCCACCCCGGATACTCCAGTCGGACGGGGGTTCACCTCCGGGGAGGCCTCCCCAGCTGACAGGTTGTGGCCACACGGGGTCGGGGGGTCACTGAGTTGGGGGGGGGGGAAACGCGTGTGCCTGACCTGCGGAGGACAGATTCCCCCTGGGAAGGTGGTGGTGGTGGTGGCTGAGGAAGCTGGGCAGAGACATGGCGGGGAGGGGGGGGGAACGGTACAGCTGACTGGGGAGCCACACCCATCGGACCATTCCCGGGAACCATTGAGGGGTGGTGGTGAGCGTGCACTGGGACAAGTGGTGGAAATCGGAACAGGGAATCTAGGTCTGCGTGTGGGGAACGCAGAAGACCTGCCCCACGGGCGTGTCCATCATCTTCTCCGCAGCGCGGCTGGACAAGGGTGAGGGGGCGGAATGGGATTCCCGCCCACACACTCGCGTAACCCCACCCCCTCCGGCCTCCAGCTAAGGCCACCGAACTCGTGGCAGGTGTCCAAAAGCCCCTGCCCACGGCTCCGACACACATGGAGAAGGGCCCCTGCCTCCACCGAGGGACCAGGGGATGGGCTGGGACTAGTGCCAACCCAAAAGGCGCTATACCAGGGGGTACACCACACGGTCGCTTCCGCGATGCTAAACCTCACAGGGGTACACTTACCCGAGTGGTGCCCCAAGGAGACAGAGCAGCTATACCAGGCCCCGTTAAGAGAAAGGTTCAGGGAATTCTACCAGTTCGATTTCTGCCAATGTAGACAAAACAGAACTGGACACTACCCCACACTGGGTACTTTAGCAATGCAGGGGCGGAGACAAAGAATGATGTTTTCACAGCGTAGATTCCAGGATTCTCTGCGACAGACCGTCTGGATGACGCAGGACTGCAGACGCGAATAAACGGTCTAAAAACACCATGACGAACAATCTTTAACAGAGGAGGACGCAGCGACGGGCTCAGAGCCCCACGCGTGAGGACCAGGCCACGACGGTGCATTGAGAGGAGATTATCGCTGAGTGGGAGAGGCGCGCCGAAGCGGTGAATGCGCTCGTTCGAGAGGATAGGAACGCGTCGGACCGGGCATGCACAGAGTGAGGTGTACCCGCTGTAGTGGGGGGGGCCATGGCGGCTGGGGCGAGGGCCGCTGCCACCTGGAGGATTTAAAGCCAGGTTTAGTTCCCCCCCCATCTCTCCTGGATCAGCACCTTCGCAAGCCCCTCCACGCCGCTTGAGAATCCACTCAGCCCCGGTGTCCGTTCCCCCTGGCCTCTGACGTCCGACCCCGTCCTAGTTAGGTGGCGGGCGCTCCGACCACACCAGCAGCGAGGATGCCAGTCATGGGCGGGACAGCCCGGCCTGCGACCGGTAGACGGGGCGGGGATCGTTGGAGTCAGTCAACCGGGGGTGCACACGTCCGTATCGCAGCCGTCCCACCTCACGTACATAAAGTGGGAGCGCGCGATGACAGGTATAGACCTCTCTGGGTGCCCGAGCCAGGGGTACACACGTAGTCCTGTGTCCCCAGCACTATTCCCGGCCGCTGGTGCACGGCCTATAAACTGTACCACGGAGGTAATGGCACAAGGTCATGTTCCCACCCCCATATATAGGTGGTGGGGGGGGGTGGGACATATTGTGCGCGCCCCACTACCAGCTTGGACACCACATCCAGTGTCCGGCAAGCGACAGCGGTTTTTGTTTGAAACCCGAGGCAGAGGTCCAAGTGGCCCAGGAACAGGGTTGTCCCCATTTCCGGACCCTCCACTGTCCACCTCGCCGTCAGGGAAAACATTACCAACCTGCAGAGCTCCCGCACACGTTTGCCTTACGAAATTTCCCCCCCTCTACCAGAACATCCCACTAAACTACTCAAAGCTGTCGAGTTATCCCAAAAGCGTTTCCGTACTTTGGAACAGAGAACACACGAGATAGAGGGAGAGGTTCGAGGTATCGCAGTCCCCGGCCCTGGTGGGGGACATTTTCCAAAACGCAGAGGTCCCCTCGTGGGTCAGAACGGCTTCCCACATCCCTGGTGGTTTTGCCGGCTGGGAATAGCGTTGTACCTGTTGTGCTCTCGGTGCGAGGGAAAAGGCTAAATCCTAGAGTTCCGAACCGGAAGGGCCTGGAAGA
>NW_027598430.1:0-45000 GCF_964194155.1 Cetorhinus maximus | reverse complement strand
CCCGCACCCCTCGCTGTAACACTCTGATGTATCCCACACCCCTCGCTGTAGCACTCTGATATATCCCACACCCCTCACTGTAACACTCTGATATATCCCGCACCCCTCACTGTAACACTCTGATATATCCCACACCCCTCACTGTAACACTCTGATATATCGCACACCCCTCACTGTAACACACTGATATACCCCACACACCTCACAGTAACACTCTGATATATCCCGCACCCCTCACTGTAATACTCTGGTATATCCCACACCCCTCACTGTAACACTCTGATATATCGCACACCCCTCACTGTAACACACTGATATACCCCACACCCCTCGCTGTAGCACTCTGATATATCCCACACCCCTCACTGTAACACTCTGATATATCCCGCACCCCTCACTGTAATACTCTGGTATATCCCACACCCCTCACTGTAACACTCTGATATATCCGTCACCCCTCACTGTAGCACTCTGATATATCCCACACCCCTCACTGTAACACTCTGATATATCCCGCACCCCTCGCTGTAACACTCTGATGTATCCCGCACCCCTCGCTGTAGCACTCTGATATATCCCACACCCCTCACTGTAACACTCTGATATATCCCACACTATCACTCACTCTGCCTCTGTCTCTCAATTCTACAGATGAACAAGGAGTGCGGTGGTGCTGACCCCCTGAACCGGACCTTGGCCATTGCCCTGCAGAACCTGACAGAGCTGGATGGAAAGTTCCAGAAATTGTCCGAGACAGCGCGATCGCTCTGCCCAATGCTCCAAAGCTGTTCAGGTGAGTGGGAGCTGCCGGCCGTACTCCTGCCCCCTCCTCCAACATCCCACGCTCTGCCCCTTTGGGGTTGCCACCACCTCCTGTCTCCCCGCCCCCACCCACTGTCTTCCCACCCCTAGCCCCTGTCTCCCCACCCCCACCCCCTGTCTCCCCACCCCCACCCCCTGTCTCCCCATCCCCTCCTCTTGTCTCCCCACCTCCACCCTCTGTCTCCCCACCCCCAGCCCCGACCTCCTGTCTCCCCACCCCCACCCCCTGTCTCCCCACCCCCACCCCCACCCCGTCTCCCCGCCCCCTGACTCCCCACCCCCACCCCCTGACTCCCCACCCCCACCCCCTGACTCCCCACCCCAACCCTCCCCATCCTTCAGTCAAGGCCTCAATCTCCAAGCGGGGGAAGGCCGCACTATCCCGGCCTCTGCCTCCCGGAGTTTGGGACAGGCGAGGGGATAAATCGATCGGGGGTGGGGGGGGTCTGTCCGACAGATTGAAGTGATTGGATAAGGTGCAGGCGGGCAATCCAAACTTGAAGCCTGAGGCCTACAGGTGAAACCACGGCGACCGGACCCGAGGCGTTGAAAGCAATAAAGAGATTCGATTGGGTCGATGGAGAGAAACTATTTCCTCTGATCCGGTGGGTTGTGGGGGGAGCCGGGGAGGGGGAGTCGAGAACAAGGGGGAAGAAGGTTAAAATTCGAGCCAGGACGTTCAGGGGGGACATCAGGAAACACCACTTCACACAAAGGGGAGCGGAAATCAGGAACTCACCCCCCCTCCCACCCCAAAATAAACTGTGGGGGCCGGAGGTCAAAGGGGAACGTCAAAACTGAGATTGAGGGATTGTTGATGGGGATGGAGGGACACGGAACCGAGGGAGTTAAGATACAGAGCAGATCCAATAGAATGGTGTAAAATGCTCAAGAGGGGCTGAATGGCCTCCTCCTGTTCCTGTGTAACAGGCTCGAGAGGGGCCGAATGGGCTCCTCCTGTTCCTGTGCAACAGGCTCGAGAGGGGCTGAATGGTCTTCTCCTGTTCCTGTGTAACAGGCTCGAGAGGGGCCGAATGGCCTCCTCCTGTTCCTGTGTAACAGACTCGAGAGGGGCTGAATGGTCTTCTCCTGTTCCTATGTAACATGCCCGAGAGGGGCTGAATGGCCTCCTCCTGTTCCTGTGCAACAGGCTCGAGAGGGGCTGAATGGTCTTCTCCTGTTCCTATGTAACATGCCCGAGAGGGGCTGAATGGCCTCCTCCTGTTCCTAATGTTACGAGGTATTTCTCTGAATTAAGCCTTTATAATTTTGCAGAGTCTCCCTGTCCGAGCGGTTGGAAATTTCATAATCAACATTGCTATAGATTCTATAGATAAAAACAAAAAACTACTGCGGATGCTGGAAATCGAAAACAAAAACAGAATTACATGGAAAAACTCAGCAGGTCTGGCAGCATTGGCGCAGAAGAAAAGAGTTGACGTTTCGAGTCCTCACGACCCTTCAAGTTCTGCTGAAGGCTCATGAGGACTCAAAACGTCAACTCTTTTCTTCTCCGCCGATGCTGTCAGACCTGCTGAGTTTTTCCAGGTAATTCTGTTTTTGTTTTGCTATAAATTCTCAACAGATGAAGTAAACTGGGACTCGGCAAAACGACTTTGTGAATCCAAAAATTCACACCTCATCATCATAAATACAGAACAGGAACAGATGAGAATGACAGACGCATCTGTGAGAATGAGATAGAGAGAAAATATCCCTCTGCACCGTCCCAATCAAACACTCCCAGGACAGGTACAGCACGGGGTTAGATACAGAGTAAAGCTCCCTCTGCACCATCCCCATCAAACACTCCCAGGACAGGTACAGCACGGGGTTAGATACAGAGTAAAGCTCCCTCTACACTGTCCCCATCAAACACTCCCAGGACAGGGACAGCACGGGGTTAGATACAGAGTAAAGCTCCCTCAACACTGTCCCCATCAAACACTCCCAGGACAGGTACAGTACGGGGTTAGATACAGAGTAAAGCTCCCTCTACACCGTCCCCATCAAACTCTCCCAGGACAGGGACAGCATGGGGTTAGATACAGAGTAAAGCTCCCTCTACACTGTCCCCATCAAACACTCCCAGGACAGGTACAGCACGGGGTTAGATACAGAGTAAAGCTCTCTCTACACTACATGAACGAGGGTTTCAGCAGTCGATGAGCTGAGCCCGGGGTGGTTCTGGGCGATGTTACGGAGCTGGGAAGAGGCCGTCTTGGTGACGATGTGGATATGAGGTGGGAATCCCATCTCCAGATTAAACACAACTCAGAGAGTTCCCAGGATGGAGTCAGTAACTCGGGGATGGAGTTTGGAACAGAGACGGAAAACAACGGCTTCAGTCTTCCCGATATTTAATCAGAGGGAATGAGGGAGAATTCCCTGAGAAAGGGTTTGGGGCATTTTGTGTATCAGGTGTGCGTGTGTGTGAGAGAGTGTGTGTGAGAGAGAGTGTGTCTGTGTGAGGGCAAGTGTGTGAGTGTCTGTGTCTCTGTGTGTGTGAGCGTGTTTGTGTGTGTGTATATGTGTGTGTGTGTGTGTATATGAGTGTGTGTCCGTGAGGATATGAATGACTGTGTGTGAATTAAGGCAGTAATACTAACTGGTGACACTATATCATTATATGTGCTACAGAATGTCATAAAGAAATCTATCAATCCTGAGACTTACTGGATCGGACTAACAGATCGAGAGACTGAAGGATACTGGAAATGGGTGGATGGGACCCCAGTGAGGTGAGTCCCAGCGTCGCATGGAGAGAGAGAGAGCAGGACAGTGGGATTAGTTTGGGATTTGTACTGGACTATGGGGTGAGAGCGGGACAGTGGGATTAGTTTGGGATTGATACAGGGCTATGGGGAGAGAGCGGGACAGTGGGATTAGTTTGGGGATTGATACAGGGCTATGGGGAGAGAGCGGGGCAGTGGGATTAGTTTGGGATTTGTACAGGGCTATGGGGAGAGAGCGGGACAGTGGGATTAGTTTGGGAGTGATACAGGGCTATGGGGAGACAGCGGGGCAATGGGATTAGTTTGGGATTTGTACAGGGCTATGGGGAGAGAGCGGGACAGTGGGATTAGTTTGGGATTGATACAGGGCTATGGGGAGAGAGCGGGACAGTGGGATTAGTTTGGGATTGATACAGGGCTATGGGGAGACAGCGGGGCAATGGGATTAGTTTGGGATTTGTACAGGGCTATGGGGAGAGAGCGGGACAGTGGGATTAGTTTGGGATTGATACAGGGTTATGGGGAGACAGCGGGACAGTGGGATTAGTTTGGGATTGATACAGGGCTATGGGGAGAGAGCGGGACAGTGGGATTAGTTTGGGATTGATACAGGGCTACGGGGAGAGAGCGGGACAGTGGGATTAGTTTGGGGATTTGTACAGGGCTATGGGGAGACAGCGGGACAGTGGGATTAGTTTGGGATTGATACAGGGCTATGGGGAGAGAGCGGGACAGTGGGATTAGTTGGGGATTGATACAGGGTTATGGGGTGGACAGCGGGACAGTGGGATTAGTTTGGGGATTTGTACAGGGCTATGGGAGACAGCGGGACAATGGGATTAGTTTGGGATTGATACAGGGCTATGGGGAGAGAGCGGGACAGTGGGATTAGTTGGGGATTGATACAGGGCTATGGGGTGGACAGCGGGACAGTGGGATTAGTTTGGGATTGATACAGGGCAGTGGGGAGAGAGCGGGACAGTGAGATTAGTTTGGGGATTTGTACAGGGCTATGGGGAGAGAGCAGGGAAAGTGGGATTAGTTTGGGATTTGTACAGGGACATGGGGAGAGAGCGGGGCAGTGGGATTAGTTTGGGATTTGTACAGGGCTATGGGGAGAGAGCGGGATAGTGGGATTAGTTTGGGATTGATACAGGGCTATGGGGAGAGTGCGGGGCAGTGGGATTAGTTTGGGGATTGATACAGGGCTATGGGGAGAGAGCGGGGCAGTGGGATTAGTTTGGGATTTGTACAGGGCTATGGGGAGAGAGCGGGATAGTGGGATTAGTTTGGGATTGATACAGGGCTATAGGGAGAGAGCAGGGCAGTGGGATTAGTTGGGGATTGATACAGGGCTATGGGGAAAGAGCGGGACAGTGGGATTAGTTTGGGATTGATACAGGGCTATGGGGAGAGAGCGGGACAGTGGGATTCGTTGGGGATTTGTACAGGGCTATGGGGAGAGAGCAGGGACAGTGGGATTAGTTTGGGATTTGTACAGGGCTATAGGCATCTTGTTGATTCTGTGCAGGAATGTGTCGGGTTTTTAATCGGTATTTTTTATTTCCCCAATTCCTAGTCTTACTCGATGGGGTCAGGGTGAACCGAATAATTGGAATGGTAATGAAAACTGCGCCATTATCAGAACCAGTGGATGGAATGATTACAGTTGTTCCAATCACTTCCGTTTCATCTGTGAGAAAAGGGCACTGCCCTGCGTCGAGGCAGCTGATATTGAGAAATATTGTTCCTGAAGAGAGACTGGGACACAGAACGAGAGTCCACATGACCCTTCAAAAGAACCTTCAGTTCTGTTGAAGGGTCGTGTGGACTCGAAACGTCAACTCTTTTCTTCTCCACCGATGCTGCCAGACCTGCTGAGTTTTTCCAGGTAATTCTGTTTTTGTTTTGGATTTCCAGCATCCGCAGTAGTTTTTTGTTTTTATCACAGAACGAGAGTCTCAGGATTGTCCAAAGATCCCCAGCCCCTCCTCCCTTCCCCACAATCCCCGACTGCCCGAGGCTACGTCCGTAAGGTGAAAGTTCATCTGTTCCCCTTCTCCCCCAGGAGGAGCCTACTGCAGCGCCACCAGTGTTGGGAGGCGGGAATGACAGCATGACAGTTGACATTGGAAAACCCCATTATAAATCCAGCGAAATGTAACAGGACAGATGTCCTGCATTTCTCTAGCAACTTTCACTAACTCAGGAGATCCCCAACCTGCTTTTGCAGCCAAAGAAGCAACTCCTTACAGTGTTTCCATAGTTGTCATATCAGAAACGAGGCATTCAATTTGCGTGCAGTAAGCTCCCACTGGACTCAGGATTAAACTCGGTCACATCGGAAATACCCTTTGGACTTTTTTCTTCTCGGACTCTGGAAACCATGTGAACTCATTTTTATCTCCGTGGTTCTTGTACTGTTACTATCCATAGTTGTAAATGTTTCCTTTTTCTATCCTCCATTACTGTGTCTGTGTGTGAGTGTATGTGTGTGTGCGTATGTGTGTCTGTGTATGTGTGCGTCTGTGTGTGTGCGAGTGCATGTGGGTGCATGTTTTTTTTGTGTGTTTGTTGTGTGTGTTTGTGTGTGTATGTTTGTGTGTTTCTTTGTGTGAGTATTTGTTTGTGTGAGTGTGTGTTTGTGTGTATCTCTGTGTGTGTGAGTGTATGTGTTGTGTATATATGTGGTGTGAGTTGCGTGAGTGTGTGTGATGTTGTGAACATTCCTTCCCCGGGTTTTAAATGTAAATAAACTAACCTGAGCTGATCATAATGTGAGTTTGCTGTGAGTGATTAGTAAAGTGGATCAGACACACTGAGGGTTTGGGAAAACACACCACAACACACTTCACAAAGAATTCAAAACACCTTCTGCGTACGGACAGTTGGTGAGAGACAGAAGTACAGTTTGCCTGTTTCTCTCCTGTCCGGAACAGTTCGTTCTGAGGAACCTACCAACTCAGACACGTGTACAAGATCTCCAACTTTGCAATACTGCTCCCAACTTCTCAATTCCTTCATACACTAACCTACGCATTATTGCTTTAACCATTCCTCTCCCGACGCTCTGTTATGACACAGCAGATGATGTGTGCCAGGCAGATCAAATCCACGAGGGAATCCTGATCATGCGGTCACAACTGTTTTGCAATTTGTATTTTATTTCGAGATGCCTGCCCTGAATTCAGTAACAATAAGTTCACCAAGACTTGAAAGATTTTTTACAAACCTTAATTAAACGTTCATTAACAAGTGAAATGATTGCAAGCACATACACAGGTCGACAAATTACTACTGTAATAACTCCAAAAAGCCCCTAATTAATCGAGCTTCCAGCTACACCCCCATTAAGGCAAGAGGAAAAACCAATTTGATTTTAAACAGATCCAGGCAAATCACCACATTACGCTGGACAGTAGAATCCAAAGTGGCTTTTCCCAGCTTCAGTTTCTGTAGACAGCAGCTTAATGCTGGAGGCTTTTCACACTTCTGGGAGATCTTGCAATGCCTTTCTCTGTGACACACAGCTTCTTCTCCTTTATACATGTTTCTCCCTTTTATTGTAAATCCCATTGTTCCCATAAGTCATTGGATCTTTACCTTTCGCATAATATAAATCTCTTTATGGTGCTAATACTATCAGTAACCATTGGGAAAAATAAACACACTGCTTGGCCTCGCTTCTCTGGCAAGGCGTAAACATCCCACCGTCTCTTTGAAATTCAAACTACTCTGATTGATCTAAAAATGCCAATTCTCCTCACCGCACATTCTAAAACTTCAGCCATGTTTACCTATTTCAAACCGAGCTTCTTTTCATGAATCTTAGCCTCCAGACCAGCTGTCTCCAAGCCAATTGAACACAGAGAAACTATCCAAACCCCACGAAAACACTTAATTTTACAATAAATCACAATAATATTATGAGGAATGATTATACTTCCATAACAGCTCTTTGCCGGTGTCCATGAGATTTTATTTATTAGTTCATGGGCTGTGGACACCCCTGGCTTGGTCAGCATTTATTGCCCATCCCTTATTGCCCTTGCTCAGAGGACATTGAAGGGTCAACCCCATTGCTGTGGGTCTGGAGTCACGTGTAGGCCAGACCAGGTAAGGGTGGCATATATCCTTCCCTCAAGGGCATTAGTGAACCAGATGGGTTTCTTAGGACAATCGCCAATAGTTTCATGATCACTTAATCTCCAGATTTTTATTGAATTCAAATTCCACCCTCTGCCGTGTTGGGATTTGAAACTGCGTCTCCAGGGCATTATCCTGGGTCGCTGGATTAACAGTCCGGTGAAAATAGCACTACGCCACCACATCCCCTTCTAGTACCACACGCTCGAAGGTCGATGTTCTCCAGTCTTCCCTCTAAGGTGAGTCTTCCCTTGCAGAGCCTTCATTGTCTTTGTCATGTTAAGGTGCTTGGGGTTGAAAGGGTTAACACGTGGGACGGGAGGGACAGTACCGCCCACCCCATGATGATGTAAGAGTCACATGACAAAGACTAGGCACATGACGGATAATGTGGGAAAGTGTGGAATTGTCCATTTTGGCAGGAAGTATAAAGGAGAAGCACATTATATAAATGGTGAGAGATTGAAGAGCTCTGAGATGCAGAGGGATCCGGGAGTCCTAGTCCATGAATTGCAAAAGGTTAGTCTGCAAGTACAGCAGGTAATTAGGAAAGCTCATAGAACATTATCGTTTATTGTGAGGGGGAATTGAATACAAAAGTAGGGAGGTTATGCTTCAGTTGTACAGGGCGCTGATGAGACCACATCTGGAGTATTGTGTATGGTATTGGTCTGCTTATTTAAGGGAAGATGTAAATGCATTGGGAGCAGTTCCATGAATGTTTACTGGGCTAATACCAGGAGTGGGTGGGTTGTCTTATGAGGAAAGGTTGGACTCATATCCACTGGAGTTTAGAAGTGTGAGAGGTGACTTGATTGACACAAATAAGGTCCTGAGGTGTCTTGAGAGGGTGGATGTGGAGAGAATGTTTCCTCTTGGGGGAGAATCTAGAATTTGGGGTCACTGTTTAAAAATAAGGGGTTGCCCGATTCAGAGGGAGGGGAGGAGAATGGGTGGTGAAAGGTTATCGGGGGGTGGGCGGGAATGTGGGGCTGAGGTCACAGTCGGGTCAGCCACGATCGTATTGAATGGCGGAGCAGGCTGGAGGGGCTGAGTGGCCTGCTCCTGCCCCTAATTGGTAGATACGCCTGGTGAAGGGTGGGGGAGGGGAAACTCATGCCTTAGACTGGGGAAAGCCTGTTGCCTTGTGTGTCTGTCTGAAGTGACGTTCATAACCAGTGACTGTTCAGGCACATCTAAACCTCTGCGATTGCTCATTAGCCAGTGACAGCCAACAGACAGCCTGGGTCTCGGAGGTGGGATCCTACACCAGTCTCTTGCAGCTCGGACACCCCATGAGCTATACTCTGCTTCCAGGAATGGCTGCTGACGTGCTCTCCCATTCCACGAAGGATCATGTCCTGCCAGACGTGGGAGGAACACCCACACCTGCCTCCGAGACACCGTGCCTCAGGGCCCAGAATTCTGTGGGTGATTGAATCCCCTGGGGCTGTGACTTGTGGGGGAGAGGGGTGGGGGAGTGGTGTGGGTACAGGAGGGGCTGGATTTGGCTCAAACCTGTGGCTGTAAAAAGGGAGCCACAGAAACGCAATGTTGAGAGTTAAAGGCATAGGTTCATGTCGTCACTGAAAGTGGGTTAGTTGATTGGGGGAAGTGTAGTAAAATGGTTTAAGACGTGGGATATGCCAATGTATGATGTAGATGATGGCGTATCACTGACATCAGTCAGGTGTTCAACTAGAGACAGAGAGAGGCAGAGCGAGAGAGAGAAATTGAGACATAGAGACAGAGAGAGAGAGAGATGGTTAGAGAAATTGAGAGAGAGGGAGAGAGAGAGAGATGGTGAAAGAGATTGAAAGAGATTGAGAGAGAGGGAGAGAGAGAGAGAAAGATGGTGAGAGAAAATGAGAGAGGGAGAGAGAGAGAGAGGGAGAGAGAGAGAGCGAGAGAGAGATGGTGAGATATTGATAGAGAGACAGTGAGATTGAGAGAGAGAGACAGAGAGAGATGGTGAGGGAGATTGAGAGAGGGAGACAGAGAGAGAGATGGTGAGATATTGATAGAGAGAGAGAGAGACAGTGAGATTGAGAGAGAGAGACAGAGAGAGATGGTGAGGGAGATTGAGAGAGGGAGACAGAGAGAGAGATGGTGAGAGAGATTGAGAGAGAGGGAGACGGAGAGAGAGATAGTGAGAGAGAGAGAGAGACAGACAGAGAGAGAGGTAGACAGAGGGAGAGATGGTGAGAGAGATGGTGAGAAAGACATTGAGAGATTAAGAGAGAGGGAGAGAGGGTGAGAGAGATTGTGAGAGACAGACAGAGAGAGAGCTGGTGTGAATGATTGAAAGAGAGGGAGACAGAGAGACGGTGGGAGTCATGGTGAGAGAGAGAGAGACGGTGAGAGAGAGAGATGGTGAGAGAGAGAGACGGTGAGAGAGACGGTGAGAGAGACAGAGATGGTGAGAGAGATTGAGAGAGAGGGAGACAGAGGGAGAGATGGTGAGAGAGATTGAGAGACAGAGAGAGAGATGGTGAGAGAGATTGAGAGAGATTGAGAGAGAGACAGAGAGAGAGATGGTGAGAGAGATTGAGAGAGAGAGAGACAGAGAGAGAGATGGTGAGAGAGATTGAGAGAGAGGGAGACAGAGAGAGAGATGGTGAGAGAGATTGAGAGAGAGGGAGACAGAGAGAGAGATGGTGCGAGAGATTGAGAGAGAGGGAGACAGAGAGAGAGATGGTGAGAGAGATTGAGAGAGACAGAGAGAGAGATGGTGAGAGAGATTGAGAGAGAGGGAGACAGAGAGAGAGATGGTGTGAGAGATTGAGAGAGAGGGAGACAGAGAGAGAGATGGTGAGAGAGATTGAGAGAGAGGGAGACAGAGAGAGAGATGGTGAGAGAGATTGAGAGAGAGGGAGACAGAGAGAGAGATGGTGAGAGAGATTGAGAGAGAGGGAGACAGAGAGAGAGATGGTGAGAGATTGACAGAGAGAGAGACAGAGAGAGAGATGGTGAGAGAGATTGAGAGAGAGGGAGACAGAGAGAGAGATGGTGAGAGAGATTGAGAGAGAGGGAGACAGAGAGAGATGGTGAGAGAGATTGAGAGAGACAGAGAGAGAGATGGTGAGAGAGATTGAGAGAGAGGGAGACAGAGAGAGAGATGGTGTGAGAGATTGAGAGAGAGGGAGACAGAGAGAGAGATGGTGAGAGAGATTGAGAGAGAGGGAGACAGAGAGAGAGATGGTGAGAGAGAGGGAGACAGAGAGAGAGATGGTGAGAGAGATTGAGAGAGAGGGAGACAGAGAGAGAGATGGTGAGAGATTGAGAGAGAGAGAGACAGAGAGAGAGATGGTGAGAGAGATTGAGAGAGAGGGAGACAGAGAGAGAGATGGTGAGAGAGATTGAGAGAGAGGGAGACAGAGAGAGAGATGGTGAGAGAGATTGAGAGAGACAGAGAGAGAGATGGTGAGAGAGATTGAGAGAGAGGGAGACAGAGAGAGAGATGGTGAGAGAGATTGAGAGAGAGGGAGACAGAGAGAGAGATGGTGAGAGAGATTGAGAGAGAGGAAGACAGAGAGAGAGATGGTGAGAGAGATTGAGAGAGAGGGAGACAGAGAGAGAGATGGTGAGAGAGATTGAGAGAGAGGGAGACAGAGAGAGAGATGGTGAGAGATTGACAGAGAGAGAGACAGAGAGAGAGATGGTGAGAGAGATTGAGAGAGAGGGAGACAGAGAGAGAGATGGTGAGAGAGATTGAGAGGGAGACAGAGAGAGAGATGGTGAGAGAGATTGAGAGAGAGGGAGACAGAGAGAGAGATGGTGAGAGAGATTGAGAGAGAGAGACAGAGAGAGAGATGGTGAGAGAGATTGAGAGAGAGGGAGAGAGAGAGAGAGATGGTGAGAGAGATTGAGAGAGAGGGAGAGAGAGAGAGAGAGATGGTGAGAGAGATTGAGAGAGGGAGACAGAGAGAGAGATGGTGAGAGAGATTGAGAGAGAGGGAGAGAGAGAGAGAGATGGTGAGAGAGATTGAGAGAGGGAGACAGAGAGAGAGATGGTGAGAGAGATTGTGAGAGAGGGAGACAGAGAGAGAGATGGTGAGAGAGATTGAGAGAGAGGGAGACAGAGAGAGAGATGGTGAGAGAGATTGAGAGAGAGGGAGACAGAGAGAGAGATGGTGAGAGATATTGAGAGAGAGGGAGACAGAGAGAGAGATGGTGAGAGAGATTGAGAGAGAGGGAGACAGAGAGAGATGGTGAGAGAGATTGAGAGAGAGGGAGACAGAGAGAGAGATGGTGAGAGAGATTGAGAGAGGGGGAGACAGAGAGAGAGATGGTGAGAGAGATTGAGAGAGACGGAGAGAGAGATGGTGAGAGAGATTGTGAGAGAGGGAGACAGAGAGAGAGATGGTGAGAGAGATTGAGAGAGGGAGACAGAGAGAGAGATGGTGAGAGAGATTGTGAGAGAGGGAGACAGAGAGAGAGATGGTGAGAGAGATTGAGAGAGAGGGAGACAGAGAGAGAGATGGTGAGAGAGATTGAGAGAGAGGGAGACAGAGAGAGAGATGGTGAGAGATATTGAGAGAGAGGGAGACAGAGAGAGATGGTGAGAGAGATTGAGAGAGAGGGAGACAGAGAGAGAGATGGTGAGAGAGATTGAGAGAGAGGGAGACAGAGAGAGAGATGGTGAGAGAGATTGAGAGAGGGGGAGACAGAGAGAGAGATGGTGAGAGAGATTGAGAGAGACGGAGAGAGAGATGGTGAGAGAGATTGTGAGAGAGGGAGACAGAGAGAGAGATGGTGAGAGAGATTGAGAGAGAGGGAGACAGAGAGAGAGATGGTGAGAGAGATTGTGAGAGAGGGAGACAGAGAGAGAGATGGTGAGAGAGATTGAGAGAGAGGGAGACAGAGAGAGAGATGGTGAGAGAGATTGAGAGAGAGGGAGACAGAGAGAGAGATGGTGAGAGAGATTGAGAGAGAGGGAGACAGAGAGAGAGATGGTGAGAGAGATTGAGAGAGAGGGAGACAGAGAGAGAGAGATGGTGAGAGAGATTGAGAGAGAGGGAGACAGAGAGAGAGATGGTGAGAGAGATTGAGAGAGAGGGAGACAGAGAGAGAGATGGTGAGAGAGATTGAGAGAGAGGGACTGCTGCCCCTGGAGTCAGTACAACCAGCCTCTCATTCTGATCTCAGGGGAAGTGTCATTGAGAAATGGAACCAAGAGGCAGAAACAGTTTTGAGGAAGTTTTCGCCCTGACATCGAGTCTGAGGAAAGACTGAGACACATCTGAGAGAGAGAGAGAAGCAGACAGGACAGGAACGGAGGAGAGAAACCCCCTCAGACACAAACCATGGAGCCTGCGGTGTGACCACCTCTCTATACGTCCCTATCCACGATACTCTCCACCTGGCGGATGCTCCACCGTGTCCCCAGCCGCCGCTCCAGCTCCAAATCCCCGGCTTCCAGGAGCTGCAGCTGGAGACACTTCCCGCACACAGGCTGGTCCCGGGCACTGGAAACGTGCCCGGCTTCCCACATAGAGCAGGATGAGCACACCACGGCTTTGAGCTCTCCTGCCATGACTGACCCCTTTAAATTAAATTAAACCTTTTGGAAGATACTTAATATCAAATAATATCAATTACTCTCAGGCCCTTCTTCCCTGCTCCTCGCTGTTACAGAATATAGTCCCTTACAAACGATGAACCACAAAATAAGACATTAAAAACGATCAGCAATAAGAGTAGTAAATGCTGCCCCGGCCGCACTCACAGGATCACCTCGTTCCCGCCTCACCGACTCCCTCAGTCACCCCTGTTCACCCGGCTGCTCTCGCGCTTCCCTTCAACTGCCGGCTCCGCTCGAGCGCACAGGGGGCGGGGCCACACAGAGCGCGCAGGGGGCGGGGTGACACATAGCGCGCAGGGGGCGGGGTGACACAGAGCGCGCAGGGGGCGGAGTCACACAGAGCGGGCAGGGGGCGGGGTCACACAGAGCGGACAGGGGGCGGGGTCACACAGAGCGGGCAGGGGGCCGGTTCACACAGAGCGGACAGGGGGCGGGGTGACACAGACAGCGCAGGAGGCGGGGTGTGGATCCTCCTGATCTCCGGAGGGCGGTGTGCACACAGTGTGCAGTTCCTCATCCTGACCTCCAGAGGGCGTCGAGCACAGAGTGCAGTTCCGCCTTCTGACCTCCAGAGGGCGGTGTGCACACTGTGTGCAGTTCCTCCTCCCTACCTCCAGAGGGCGGTGTCCCTGCAGACTCTGGTTCCTCCTCTAGAGGGCGAAGGCCAATGATTGTGTGAATATTGAGCCGGCACTGCTGCCTTCCGGCCGTACGTCCTGCCACCTGTGGTCTGTGTTGGGAGTGCAAAGACCGGGAGAAGGCGACAGTGAATTTTAACAGCAACAACAACCTGACTCCAGCTGGGAGAGAAATATATACAGGGAGAAACTCACCCAGCAAAACAACCAGCCCCGTAGAGAGAGAGAGAGACTCACCCAGCAAAACACTCAACAACCTGGAGCTTCACTCAGTATAAAATTCCCACCCATTGTAAAGATTCTGTTTCCATCTCGGAGCTGAATCTGGGACCACTATTGTCCGCATAGCAGGTCACTTACGGATATCGTATGTCAGTCGTAAGATACTGATTTGTGTCAAACCTGCTGCACTTTAGTCGTTTCTCAATTGCGTTGTACATGATGCATCAGGTAGGACTTGATTCTTTCAGTTTCATCTTGCTGATTCTGTGCAGGAATGCGTCGGATTTTTATCGGTAGTTTTTCATTTCCCCATTTCCCAGTTTTACTCGATGGGATCAGACGGAACGGAATAATGCAAATGGTCATGAAAACTGTGCCATTATCAGAACAGCCGACTGGAAGGATTCCAGTTGTACCCATCACCTCCCTTTCATCTGTGAGAAAAGGGCACTGCCCAGCGTCGAGGCAGCTGATGTTGAGAAATATTGTTCCTGAAGAGAGACTGGGACACAGAACGAGAATGTCAGGATTGTCCAAAGATCCATAGTGGCAAAAGTTTCCTTTTTCTATCCTCCATCACTGTGTGTGCGCGTCTCTGTGTGTGTGTGTGTGTACGTGGGTGTGTGTTTTTTTGTGTTTGTTCGTGTGCGTGTGTGAGTGTGAGTGTGACATTGTGAACATTCCTGCCCCGGCTTTTAAATGTAAATAAACTAACCCGAGTTGATCACAATGTGAGTTTGCTGTGAGTGATTAGTAAAGTGGATCAGACACACTGAGGGTTTGGGAAAACACACCACAACACACTTCACAAAGAATTCAAAACACCTTCTGCGTTCGGACAGCTGGTGAGAGACAGAAGTACAGTTTGCCTGTCTCTCTCCTGTCCGGAACAGTTCGTTCTGAGGAACCTACCAACTCAGACACGTGTACAAGATCTCCAACTTTGTAATACTGCTCCCCATTTCTCGACTTTTGCTGTAACCAATCCCTCAGGCGTGTTCGGTGTCCTTATGTTTTCCTCGGAAGTGACCACAACGAGCACAAAAACACAATTGCTTCTTTTACCAATTAACTGAATTCTGTGTCCCTCTCTTCCTCGCTCCTTCCCCCAATGGGACAGTTTCTCCCTATCTATCCACGTTGCTGCTATCCCTTTCATCCCGTGAGCTTTAACTTTGCTCACAAGCCTCTTGTGTGGCACTGTATCAAATGCCTTCTGGAAGTCTGTGTACACCACATCTACAGCCATACTCTCATCGATCCTCTCTGCTCTGTCATCAATAAAACTCCATCAAGTTCATTAAACAGGATTTTCCCTGAACAAATCTGTGCTGGTTTTGCTTAATTCACCCGCGTTTGTCCATGTGACAATTAATTTTCTCCTGGATTATTGTGTCCAGAAGATTCCCCACCATCGCGGTTAAACTGACTGGCCTATAGTTGCTGGGATTATCTTTTCACCCTGTGTTGAGCAAGGGTGCAATGTTTGCAAATCTCCAGTCCTCTGGAACCACCCCTGAATAACTTTTTTAAGAGATTGTGCCCATGTAGTCCATTCTGGAGCATAAAGGGTTAACAGGTGGGATATGTTAATGTATTACATAGGTGATGATATATCAATAACATCAATCACTCATGAGTTGGACTCTTGAGAGAGGTTGGAATCATGCCTAGGTGTAACGTGCCTATTCTGTAACCTTTTTACAAGTCGTACTAGTAAACAAGTGTTGAGCAGATACCAAAGGATACCTGCAGGGTACCCAATAGCAAAGTCCCATGCCTAGAGGCCAAAATGGAAGGACCATTATATAACATGGTGGCAGCCATGGAGACATTGATGCATGAAACACATGGTTGTTCTCGAAGGAACCACAGGGTGACAGCAGCTAGATAGCAGCTCGTAACACATGGATGGAAGAAGGAAGCACACTGGAGGGAGGTAAGGATGACCATCCCTGGTCTGCAGTGCCTGCCCCTACCCAGTCCATTTGACTGCCTCGAGTGCCTGCAGAGAGGCCAGCAGTGGGAGTTATGGAAACACCATTGTCTCCAGTATTGAGCAGCAACAGGCCTTCATGAGAAAACGCAGAAGCTTCAGGTCAGGGCCTTTCTGCATGCAGTAGGTCCAGTGGCAGACGGCGATGTCAAAGGGAAAAGAGTCAACCGCTGGTTTCAGCCCATTCTTAATGCCTTTGACACTCAATTATGCCGCAAACAAGACTTAGTAACTCACTGAACACATTCTGGCCAGCCCTCGCAGTAACCTGGGGAATCGATTGGATTATTCCAAACTGACCGATACAGTCGGGTGAGTCCTTGCAGATACAGGGGGCTGATTGATGAGCGAATCCATAATCACAGAGTCGTGGGTGTCCGGGATGAAAATCCCTCCAACATTCTGCAGAAGAAAGATGATCATATTTCAGATCAAGCATTCCAGTGTGCGAGGTGAGATTGTATAACATCAAGATGGCAAAACAACAATGACTTCAACAACAACCTCAACCTTGAAAAACACCAACAAATTCACCAACAACCCTAACATTGAAAAACACCAACGAATTCAATAACAACCTCAACATTGAAAAGCACCAAAAATTCGACAACAACCCCAACATTGAAAAACACCAACAAATTCAACAACAATGTCAACATTGAAAAGCACCAACAAATTCAACAACAACCTCAACCTTGAGAAACACCAAAAATTTCAACAACAATCTCAGCATTCAAAAACACCAACAAATTCAACAACCCTAACATTGAGAAACACCAACAAATTCAACAACCGCCCCAACATTGAGAAGAACCAATGAATACAACAACAATCGTAACATTGCAAAACACCAACAACTTCAACAACCTCAACATTGAAAAACACCAACAATTTCAAGAACAACCTCAACATTGAAAAACACCAACAAATTCAACAACAACCTCAACATTGAAAAACACCAACAAATTCAACAACAACCTCAACATTGAAAAACACCAACAAATTCAACAACAACCTCAACATTGAAAAACACCAACAAATTCAACAACAACCTCAACATTGAAAAACACCAACAATGTCAAGAACAACCTCAACATTGAAAAACACCAACAAATTCAACAACAACCTCAACATTGAAAAACACCAACAATTTCAAGAACAACCTCAACATTGAGAAACACCAACAAATTCAACAACAACCTCAACATTGAAAAACACCAACAAATTCAACAACAACCTCAAAATAGAAAAACACCAACAAGTTCAGCAACAAACTCAAAATAGAAAAACACCAACAATCCCAACAACAACCCCCACATTGACAAACACCAACAAATTCAACAACAACCTGAACATTGAAAAGCACCAACAAATTCAACAACCTCAACATTGAGAAGCAGCAACAAGCTGGACTCGAGCTCTTGGTCGCTGCCCTCCTTGTATCACAGATGGGGGGAGGGGAGGGGGGGTTTGGGGGTCAGGAGCTTCAGTCAGGCTGTCAATGTGGACGGAAGGAGGAGGCTCCACGTCCCAGGCCGGAACGGTCGCTCTTCCTGACACAGATTGTCAGCCCAAACTCCCGGCAGGACCGGGAGAAGCCAGTCCACAAACTGCAGAGACAGAGAGAGGGAGAGAGGGAGGGAGGGAGAGAGAGAGAGAGAGAGGGAGGGAGAGAGAGAGAGAGGGGGAGAGAGAGAAACAGAGAGAGGGAGAGAGAGAGAGCGAGAGAGAGAGAGGGAGGGAGAGAGAGAGAGAGAGAGGGAGAGAGAGAGGGAGGGAGGAGAGAGAGAGAGAGAGAGGGAGGGAGGGAGAGAGGGAGAGAGAAAGGGAGGGAGAGAGGGAGAAAGGGAAGGAAAGAGAGGGAGAGGGAAAGACAGAGAGAGGGATGGAGTGAGGGAGAGAGGGGGAGAGAGAGAAACAGAGAGAGGGAGAGAGAGGGGAGAGAGAGAGAGAGCGAGAGAGAGAGAGAGAGGGGGAGAGAGGGAGAGAGAGAGAGAGGGAGGGAGGGAGAGAGGGAGAGAGAAAGGGAGGGAGAGAGGGAGAAAGGGAAGGAAAGAGAGGGAGAGGGATAGACAGAGAGAGGGAGGGAGAGAGGGAGAGGGAGAGAGACAGAGAGAGGGAGAGAGAGAGGGAGGCAGAGAGAGAGGGAGAGATGCTGAGTGAGATTGCAAGTGAGAGAGACAGAGAGAGATGGTGAGAGAGACTGGGAGTGAGACAGAGAGAGAGAGACAGAGAGAGAGACATAGTGTGAGATGGTGACAGACATTGAAGCTGAGAGACAGAGAGAGGGATGGTGAATGAGATTGAGAGAGAGGGAGACAGGGAGAGAGTTGGTGAGAGAGATTGAGAGAGAGAGAGAGAGCGATGGTGAGAGAGAGACTGAGGGTTTGGGGGACCATTGGTGGGACAGAGTGAGGGCGAGAGAGAGAGAGAGAGAGACAGAAAGAGAATGAAAATTACACAGAAACCGAGAGACAGAGAGAGACAAAAGGAATGAAAAAGAGAGAGACAGTCAGACAGAGAAAGAGATGGGGAGATAGAGATGGTGAAAGAGATTAATAAAGAGAGATGCAGAGATCTGGAGAGTGTAAGAGAAAGAGAGAGAGAGGTGGTGAGATAGATTGAGAGAGAGACAGAGAGAGAGAAGGTGACAGAGAGATTGAGAGAGAGGGAGACAGAGAGAAAGATGGTGAGAGAGACAGAGAGAGGGAGACAGAGAGAGAGAGGTGGTGAGAGAGATTGAGAGAGAGGGAGACAGAGGCAGTGATGGTGAGAGACATTGAGAGAGGGAGACAGAGAGCGAGATGATGAGAGAGATTGAGAGAGAGGGAGACAGAGAGAGAGATGGTGAGAGAGATTGAGAGAGAGGGAGACAGAGAGAGAGATGGTGAGAGAGATTGAGAGAGAGGGAGACAGAGAGAGAGATGGTGAGAGAGATTGAGAGAGAGGGAGACAGAGAGAGAGATGGTGAGAGAGATTGAGAGAGAGGGAGACAGAGAGAGAGATGGTGAGAGAGATTGAGAGAGAGGGAGACAGGGAGAGAGATGGTGAGAGAGATTGAGAGAGAGGGAGACAGAGAGAGAGATGGTGAGAGAGATTGAGAGAGAGGGAGACAGAGAGAGAGATGGTGAGAGAGATTGAGAGAGAGGGAGACAGAGAGAGAGATGGTGAGAGAGATTGAGAGAGAGGGAGACAGAGAGAGAGATGGTGAGAGAGATTGAGAGAGAGGGACTGCTGCCCCTGGAGTCAGTACAACCAGCCTCTCATTCTGATCTCAGGGGAAGTGTCTTTGTGAAATGGAACCAAGAGGCAGAAACAGTTTTGAGGAAGTTTTCCCCCCCCCCCCCCCCCCTGACATCGAGTCTGAGGAAAGACTGAGACACATCTGAGAGAGAGAGAGAAGCAGACAGGACAGGAACGGAGGAGAGAGACCCCCTCAGACACAAACCATGGAGCCTGCGGTGTGACCACCTCTCTATACGTCCCTATCCACGATACTCTCCACCTGGCGGATGCTCCACTGTGTCCCCAGCCGCCGCTCCAGCTCCAAATCCCCGGCTTCCAGGAGCTGCAGCTGGAGACACTTCCCGCACACAGGCTGGTCCCGGGCACTGGAAACGTGTCCGGCTTCCCACATAGAGCAGGATGAGCACACCACGGCTTTGAGCTCTCCTGCCATGACTGACCCCTTTAAATTAAATTAAGCCTTTTGGAAGATACTTAATATCAAATAATATCAATTACTCTCGGGCCCTTCTTCCCTGCTCCTCGCTGTTACAGAATATAGTCCTTACAAACGATGAACCACAAAATAAGACCTTAAAAACGATCAGTAATAAGAGTAGTAAATGCTGCCCCGGCCGCACTCACAGGATCACCTCGTTCCCGCCTCACCGACTCCCTCAGTCACCCCTGTTCACCCGGCTCCTCTCGCGCTTCCCTTCAACTGCCGGCTCCGCTCGAGCGCACAGGGGGCGGGGTCAGACAGCGCGCGCAGGAGGCGGGGTTACACAGAGTTCGCAGGGGGTTGGGTGATACAGGGCGGGCAGGAGGCAGGGGGCGGGCTAATACAGAGCGGGCAGGGGGCGGGGTTATTGGTAGAGGGCAGGGGGCGGGGTTACACAGAGCGGCAAGGGGGCGGGGTAGCACAGAGCGGGAAGGGGGCAGGGTGACAGAGTGGGCAGGGGGCGTGGTCTCACAGAGCGGGCAGGGGGTTGTTGAATTTGTTGGTGTTTTCTATATTGAGGTTGTTATTGAATTTGGTGTTTTCAATGTTGAGGTTATTGAGGTTGTTCGTGTTTCTCAATGTTGAGGTTGTTGTTGAATTTGTTGGTGTTTCTCAATGTTGAGGTTGTTGTTGAATTTGTTGGTGTTTCTCAATGTTGAGGTTGTTGTTGAATTTGTTGGTGTTTCTCAATGTTGAGGTTGTTGTTGAATTTGTTGGTGTTTCTCAATGTCGAGGTTGTTGTTGAATTTGTTGGTGTTTCTCAATGTTGAGGTTGTTGTTGAATTTGTTGGTGTTTTACAATGTTGATGTTGAATTTGTTGGTGCTTCTCAATGTTGGGGTTGTTGTTGAAATTGTGGGTGCTTTCCAATGTTGGGGTTGTTGAATTTGAAAAGCACCAACGATGATGGGGTTGTTGTTGAATTTGTTGGTGTTTTTCAAGGTTGAAGTTGTTGTTGAAGTTATCGTTGTTTTGTGATCTTGATGTTTTACAACCTCGCCTCGCACACTGGAACGCTTGATCTGAAATAAGATCATCTTTCTTCTGCAGAATGTTGGAGGGTTTTTCATCCTGGACACTCACGACTCTGTGATTATGGATTCGCTCATCAATCCCTGTTTCTGGAAAAGACTCACCTGACTGTATAGGTCGGCTTGGAATTATCCAAACGATTCCCCAGGTTGCTACGAGGGCTGGTTAGAATGTGTTCATTGAATTACTAAGTTTCGCTTCGGGCTTAAGTGAGTGTCAAAGGTGTTAGAAATAGGCTCAAACCCGCTGTCGACTCCTCTGCCCTTTGACAACGCCATCTGCCACTGGACCTACTGCATACAGAAAGGTCCTGACCTGAAGCTTCTGCTCTTTCACGTGAAGGCCTGACGCTGCTCAATACTGGAGACAATGATGTTTCCATAACTCCCACTGCTGGCCTCTCTGCAGGCACTCGGGGCAGTTAAATGGACCAGGAAGGGGTAGGGACTGCTAACCAGGGATGGTCATCCTTACCTCCCTCCAGTGTTCTTCCGTCTTCCATCAATGTGTTACAAGCTGCTATCGAGCTGTTGTCACCCTGAGGTTCCTTCGAGGGCAACCATGTGTCTCATGCATCAATGTCTCCACGGCTGCCACCATGTTATATAATGGTCCTTCCATCTTGGCCTCTAGGCATGGGACTTGGCTATTGGGCACCCTGTAGATTCGCTTTGGTATCTGCACAACAGTTGTTTACTATTGCGACTTGTGAACAGGTTACAGAGTAGGCACATTACACCTAGGCATGTTTCCAATCCCTCTCTCTCTTTCAAGAGTCTAACTCATGACTGATTGAGGTTGTTGATATATCATCATCTATGTCATATATGAGCATATCACACCTGTTAACCATTTATGCTCCAGAGCAGACTACATGGGCACAATCTCTAAAAATATTACTCTGGGGTTGTTCCAGAGGACTGGAGAATTGCGTTACCACCTTGCTCAACACAGGGTGAAAAGATAAACCCAGCAACTACAAGCCAGTTAGTTTAACCTTGACGGTGAGGAAGCTTCTGGAAACAATAATCCAGGAGAAAATTAAATTGTCACAAGGACAAATGCAGGTGAATTAAGGAAAACCAGCACGGATGTGTTCTGGGAAAATACTGTTTAATGAACTTGCTGGAGTTTTATTGATGAGGCAACAGAGAGGGTCGATGAGGGTACCACTGTAGATGTAGTGTACATGGACTTCCAGAAGGCATTCGATACAGTGCCACACAACAGGCTTGTGAGCAAAGTTATAGCTCACGGGATGAAAGGGATAGCAACAACGTGAATAGAGAGGGAGAAACTGTCCCACTGGGGGAAGGAGCGAGGAAGAGAGGGACACAGATTTCAGTTAATCGGTAAAAGAAGCAATTGTGTTTTCCAGCTCGTTGTGGGCACTTTCTGGGTAAATGTCAGGACACCGAACACACCTAAGGGATTGGTCACAGCAAAAGTGCGTAGGTTGGTGTATGAAGGAATTGAGAAGTTAGGAGCAGTATTACAAAGTTGGAGATCTTGTACACATGTCTGAGTTGGTAGGTTCCTCAGAATGAACTATTCTAGACAGGAAAGGGAAAGACAAACTGTACTTCTGTCTCTCACCAACTGTGCGTATGCAGAAGGTGTTTTGAATTCTTTGTGAAGTATGTTGTGGTGTGTTTTCCCAAACCCTCAGTGTGTCTGATCTGCTTTACTAATCACTCACAGCAAACTCAGATTATGATCTACTCGGGCTCGTTTATTTACATTTAAAACCCGGGGCAGGAATGTTCACAATGTCACACTCTCACTCGCACTCACACAACTCACACACCACATGTACACAACACATACACTCACACACAGACACACACAACATATACACAGGCATTCACACAAACACCCAAACACACACTCACACGTGGACACATACAGACACTCACACACTCACACAAGCAAACACTCACACACACAAACACACAGACACACAGACATACACACACAAACATATACATACAAAAATACATACACATACAAACACACACAAAAAAAGAACCCACATACACTCTCTCTCACACACACACACACACACACAGATGCACACATACACAGACACACATACGCATACACACACACACACACACACACTCTCACACCGATACAGTAATGGAAGATAGACAAAGGAAAATTTTACAACTATGGATAGTAACAGTACAAGAACCACGGAGATGAAAATGAGTGAAAACTTCGCAATTAATACAGGTCTCACAGTCCACAGTACGGGGAGGAACATCTCACTGTAACACCACGATACATCCCACACCCCTCACTGTAACACTCTGATATATCCCACACCCCTCACTGTAACACTCTGATATATCCCACACCCCTCACTGTAACACCCTGATACATCCCACACCCCTCACTGTAACACTCTGATACATCCCACACCCCTCACTGTAACACTCTGATACATCCCACACCCCTCACTGTAACACTCTGATATATCCCACACCCCTCACTGTAACACTCTGATATATCCCACACACCCCTCACTGTAACACCCTGATACATCCCACACCCCTCACTGTAACACTCTGATATATCCCACTCCCCTCACTGTAACACTCTGATACATCCCACACCCCTCACTGTAACACTCTGATATATCCCACACACCCCTCACTGTAACACCCTGATACATCCCACACCCCTCACTGTAACACTCTGATATATCCCACTCCCCTCACTGTAACACTCTGATACATCCCACACCCCTCAATGTAACACTCTGATATAACCCACACCCCTCACTGTAACACCCTGATATATCCCACACCCCTCACTGAAACACTGATACATCCCACACCCCTCACTGTAACACTCGGATATATCCCACACCCCTCACTGTAAAACTCCGATATATCCCAAACCCCTCACTGTAACACTCCGATATATCCCACACCCCTCACTGTAACACTCCGATTTTTCCCACACCCCTCACTGTAACACTCTGATATATCCCACACCCCTCACTCTAACATTCTGATATATACCACACCCCTCACTGTAACACTCTGATAGATCCCACACCCCTCACTGTAACACTCTGATATATCCCACACCCCTCACTGTAACACCCTGATACATCACACACCCCTCACTGTAACACCCTGATACATCCCACACCCCTCACTGTAACACTCTGATATATCCCACACCCCTCACTGTAACACTCTGATACATCCCACACCCCTCAATGTAACACTCTGATATAACCCACACCCCTCACTGTAACACCCTGATACATCACACACCCCTCACTGAAACACTGATACATCCCACACCCCTCACTGTAACACTCGGATATATCCCACACCCCTCACTGTAACACTCCGATGTATCCCAAACCCCTCACTGTAACACTCCGATATATCCCACACCCCTCACTGTAACACTCCGATTTTTCCCACACCCCTCACTGTAACACTCTGATACATCCCACACCCCTCACTCTAACACTCTGATATATCCCACACCCTTCACTGTAACACTCCGAAATACCCCACACCCCTCACTGAAACACTCTGATATATCCCACACCCCTCACTGTAACAGTCTGATATATCCCACACCCTTCACTGTAACACTCTGAAATATCCCACACCCCTCACTGAAACACTCTGATATATCCCACATCCCTCACTCTAACACTATGATATATCCCACACCCCTCACTCTAACACTCTGATGTATCCCACACCCCTCACTGTAACACTCTGATATATCCCACACCCCTCACTCTAACACTCTGATGTATCCCACACCCCTCACTGTAACACTCTGATATATCCCACACCCCTCACTGTAACACTCTGATATATCTCACACCCCTCACTGTAACACTCTGATATATCTCACACCCCTCACTGTAACACTCTGATATATCCCACACCCCTTACTGTAACACCCTGATATATCTCACACCCCTCACTGTAACACTCTGATATATCCCACACCCCTCACTGTAACACCCTGATATATCCCACACCCCTCACTGTAACACTCTGATATATCCCACACCTCTCACTGTAACACCCTGAAACATCCCACACCCCTCACTGTAACACCCTGATATATCCCACACCCCTCACTGTAACACTCTGATATACCCCACACCCCTCACTGTAACAGTCTGATATATCCCACACCTCTCACTGTAACACCCTGAAACATCCCACACCCCTCACTGTAACACCCTGATATATCCCACACCCCTCACTGTAACACTCTGATATACCCCACACCCCTCACTGTAACACCCTGATATATCCCACACCCCTCACTGTAACACTCTGATATACCCCACACCCATCACTGTAACACTCCGATATAACCCACACCCCTCACTGTAACACTGTTATATCCCACACCCCTCACTGTAACACTCCGATATAACCCACACCCCTCACTGTAACACTGTTATATCCCACGCTCCTCACTGTAACACCCTGATATATCCCACACCCCTCACTGTAACACTCTGATATACCCCACGCTCCTCACTGTTGCACTCTGATATACCCCACACCCCTCGCTGTAGCACTCTGATATACCCCACACCCCTCACTGTAGCACTCTGATATACCCCACAGGACGTTCAGGGAGGACATCAGGAAACACCTCTTCACACAACGGGGAGCGGAAATCAGGAACTCTACCCCCGCCTCCGAAATAAACTGTGGGGGCTGGAGGTCAAAGGGGAACGTCAAAACTGAGATTGAGGGATCGTTGTTGGGGATGGAGGGTCACGGAACCGAGGGAGTTAAGGTACAGAGCAGATCCAATAGAATGGTGTAAAATACTCGAGAGGGGCTGAATGGCCTCCTCCTGTTCCTGTGTAACAGGCTCGAGAGGGGCTGAATGGCCTCCTCCTGTTCCTCTGTTCCAGGTTCGAGAGGGGCTGAATGACCTCCTCCTGTTCCTGTGTATCAGGCTCGAGAGGGGCTGAATGGCCTCCTCCTGTTCCTTATGCCCCGATATATTTCTCTGAATTAAGTCTGTATAATTTTGCAGAGTCTCCCTGTCCGAACAGCTGGAAAGTTCATAATCATCATTGCTATAGATTGTCAATGGAGAGCAAGGAGTGGAACTCGGCAAAACTACAATGTGAATCCCTAAATTCACACCTCATCATCATAAATACAGAACAGGAACAGGTGAGAATGACAGACGCATCTGTCAGAATGAGATAGAGAGAGAATATCCCTCTGCACCGTCCCCATCAAACACTCGCAGAACAGCTAAAGCACAGAGTTAGATACAGAGTAAAGCTCCCTCTACACTGTCCCCATCAAACATTCCCAGGACAGGTACAGCATGGGGTTAGATACAGAGTAAAGCTCCCTCTACACTGTCCCCATCAAACATTCCCAGGACAGGTACAGCGCGGGGTTAGATACAGAGTAAAGCTCCCTATACACTGTCCCCATCAAACACTCCCAGGACAGGTACAGCGCGGGGTTAGATACAGAGTAAAGCTCCCTCTACATCGTCCCCATCAAACACTCCCAGGACAGGTACAGCGCGGGGTTAGATACAGAGTAAAGCTCCCTATACACCGTCCCCATCAAACACTCCCAGGACAGGTACAGCACGGGGTTAGATACAGAGTAAAGCTCCCTCTACACCGTCCCCATCAAACACTCCCAGGACAGGTACAGCACAGGGTTAGATACAGAGTAAAGCTCCCTCTACACCCTCCCCATCAAACACTCTCCGGACAGGTACAGCACGGTGTTAGATACAGAGTAAAGGTCCCTCTACACAGTCCCCAGCAAACACTCTCAGGACAGGTACAGCACAGGGTTAGATACAGAGTAAAGCTCCCTCTACACCGTCCCCATCAAACACTCCCAGGACAGGTACAGCACGGGGTTAGATACAGAGTAAAGCTCCCTCCACACTGTCCCCATCAAACACTCCCAGGACAGGTATAGCACGGGGTTAGATAAAGAGTAAAGCTCCCTCTACACTGTCCCCATCAAACACTCCCAGGACAGGTATAGCACGGGGTTAGATACAGAGTAATGCTCCCTCTACACTACATGAACGAGGGTTTCAGTAGTCGATGAGCTGAGACCGGGGTGGTTCTGGGTGATGTTACGGAGTTGGGAAGAGGCCGTCATGGTGACGATGTGGATATGAGGTGGGAATCCCATCTCCAGATTAAACACAACCCCAGGGTTGTGAACAGTCTGGTTCAGACTCAGGGAGTTCCCAGGATGGAGTCGGTAACTCAGGAATGGAGTTTGGAACAGAGACGGAAAACAACAGCTTCAGTCTTCCCGATATTTAATCAGATGGAATGAGGGAGAATTTCCTGAGAAAGGGTTTGGTGTATTTTGGGTATCAGTTGTGTGTGCGTGTTTGTGTGAGTTAAGGCAGTCATACTAACTGATCACATTCCATCATTGTATCTGCTGCAGAATTTCATGGAGAAATCTATCGAGAATAATCCTGGGGATTACTGGATCGGACTAACAGATCGAGAGAGTGAAGGAAACTGGAAATGGGTGGATGGGAGCCCAGTGAGGTGAGTCCCAGCGTCGCATGGAGAGAGAGAGCGGGACAGGGGGATTAGATTGTGATTGATACAGGGCTATGGGGAGAGAGTGGGGCAGTGGGATTAGTTTGGGATTGATACAGGGCTATGGGGAGAGTGCGGGACAGTGGGATTAGTTTGAAATTGATACAGGGCTATGGGGAGAGAGCAGGACAGTGGGATTAGTTTGGGATTGATACTGGGCTATGGGGAGAGAGCAGGACAGTGGGATTAGTTTGGGATTGATACTGGGCTATGGAGAGAGTGCGGGGGCAGTGGGATTAGTTTGGGGATTGATACAGGGCTATGGGGAGAGAGTGGGACAGTGGAATTAGTTTGGGATGGATACAGGGCTATGGGGAGAGAGCGGGACAGTGGGATTAGTTTGGGATTGATACAGGGATATGGGGAGAGAGCGGGGCAGTGGGATTAGTTTGGGATTAATACAGGGCTATGGGGAGTGAGCGGGACAGTGGATTAGTTTGGGATTGATACAGGGCTATGGGGAGTGAGCGGGACAGTGGATTAGTTTGGGATTAATACAGGGCTTTGGGGAGTGAGCGGGACAGTGGATTAGTTTGGGATTGATACAGGGCTATGGGGAGAGAGCGGGACAGTGGGATTAGTTTGGGATTGATACAGGGCTATGGAGAGAGAGCAGGACAGGGATTAGTTTGGGATTGATACAGGGCTATGGGGATAGAGCGGGACAGTGGGATTAGTTTGGGATTGATACAGGGCTATGGGGAGACAGCCAGACAGTGGGATTAGTTTGCGATTGATACAGGGCTATGGGGAGATAGTAGGACAGTGGGATTAGTTTGGGGATTTGAACAGGGCGAAGGGGACAGAATCTGTCAGTGGGATTAGTTTGAGTTTGATACAGGGCTATGGGGAGAGAGCGGGACAGTGGGATTAGTTTTGGATTTGTACAGGGCTGTGGGGAGAGAGCGGGGCAGTGGGATTTGTTTGGGATTTGTACAGGGCTATGGGGAGAGAGCAGGACAGTGGGATTAGTTTTGGATTTGTACAGGGCTATGGGGAGAGAGCGGGACAGTGGGATTAGTTGGGGATTTGTACTGAGTTGTAGGAATCTTGTTGATTCTGTGCAGGAATGTGTCGGGTTTTTAATCGGTATTTTTTATTTCCCCAATTCCCAGTTTTACTCGATGGGGTCAGGGTGAACCGAATAATTGGAATGGTAATGAAAACTGCGCCATTATCAAAACCAGAGGATGGAATGATTACAGTTGTTCCGATCAGTTCCGTTTCATCTGTGAGAAAAGGGCACTGCCCTGCGTCGAGGCAGCTGATATTGAGAAATATTGTTCCTGAAGAGAGACTGGGACACAGAACGAGAGTGTCAGGATTGTCCAAAGATCCCCAGCTCCTCCTCCCTTCCCCACAATCCCCGACTGCCCGAGGCCACGTCCGAAAGGTGAAACTTCATCTGTTCCCCTTTTCTCCCAGTTGAACCCTTCTGCAGCGCCACCAGTGGTAGGAGGCGGGAATGACAGTGTGACGGTTGACATTGGAAAATCCCATTATAAATCCAGGCCGGAATCCAGCGACATGTAACAGGACAGATGTCCTGCATTTCTCTAGCAACTTTCACAAATTCAGATGATCCGCAACCTGCTTTTGCAGCCAATGAAGCAACTCCTTACAGTGTTTTCATAGTTGTCATGTCAGAAACGAGGCATTCAATTTGCGTGCAGTAAGCTCTCACTGGACTCAGGATTAAAATCGGTCACATCGGAAATACTCTTTGGACTTTTTCTTCTCGGACTCTGTAAATCATGTGAACTTATTTTAATCTCCGTGGTTCTTGTACTGTTACTATCCATAGTTGTAAAAGTTTCCTTTTTCTATCCTCCATTACTGTGTCTGTGCATTTGTTTACGTGTGTGTGTGTGTGTGTGTGTGTGTATGTGCGTGTATACATCTATGTGTGTGGGTGGGTGTGTGTGTGTTTGAATGTGAGAGTGTGTGTGTGAGTAGGCATGTATGTGTGTTTGTGTGAGTGTTGTGTGCGAGTGTGTGTGTTTGTGCGAGTGTGTGTGTGTGAGCGTGGGTGTGTGTGGGTGTATGTGGGTGTGAATGTGGAGGTTGACATTGTGAACATTCCTGCCCCGGGTTTTAAATGTAAATAAACTAACCCGAGTTGATCATAATGTGAGTTTGCTGTGAGTGATTAGTAAAGTGGATCAGACACAGAGGGTTTGGGAAAACACACCACAACACACTTCACAAAGAATTCAAAACACCTTCTGCGTACGGACAGTTGGTGAGAGACAGAAGTACAGTTTGCCTGTCTCTCTCCTGTCCGGAACAGTTCGTTCTGAGGAACCTCCCAACTCAGACACGTGTACAAGATCTCCAACTTTGTAATACTGCTCCCAACTTCTCAATTCCTTCATACACCAGCCTATGTACTTTTGCTGTATCCAATCCCTTCGGCATGTTCGGTGTCCTGATGTTTACCCAGGAAGTGACCACAATGAGCAGGAAAACACAATTGCTTCTTTTACCGATTAACTGAAATCTGTGTCCCTCTCGTCCTCGCTCCATCCCCCAACGAAACAGTTTCTCCCGACCTATCCACGATGCTGCTATCCCTTTCATAGAAACATAGAAACTCGGAGCAAGAATAGGCCATTCGGCCCTTCGAGCATGCTCTGCCATTCATTATGACCATGGCTGATCATCCAACTCAATAGCCTGCTCCCGCTTTCTCCCCTTTGATCCCTTTCGCCCCAAGAGCTATATCTAACTCCTTCTTGAAAACATATAATGTTTTGGTCTCAACTACTTTCTGTGGTAATGAATTCCACAGGCTCACCACTCTCTGGGTGAAGAAAGTTCTCCTCATCTCAGTACTAAATGGTCTACCCCATATCATCAGACTGTGACCCCTGGTTCTGGATTCCCCCACCATCGGGAACATCCTTCCTACATCTACCCTGTCTAGTCCTGTTAGAATTTTATAGGTTTCTATGAGATTCCCCCCCCTCATTCTTCTGAACTCCAGTGAATAAAATCCTAATCGACTCAATCTCTCCTCATGTGTAAGTCCCGCCATCCCAGGAATCAGTCGGGTAAACCATCGCTGCACTCCCTCTATAGCAAGTACATCCTTCCTCAGATAAGTTGACCAAAACTGAACACAATGTTCCAGGTGTGGTCTCACCAAGGTCCTGTACAATTGCAGCAAGACATCCCTGTTCCTGTACTCGAATCCTCTGGCTATGAATGCCAACGTATCATTTGCCTTCTTTACCGCCTGCTGCACCTGCATGCTTACCTTCAGCGACTGGTGTACAAGGACACCCAGGTCTAGTTGCACATTCCCCTTTCTCAATTTATAGCTATTCAGATAATAGTCTGTCTTCCTGTTTTTGCGACCAAAATGGATAACCTCACATTTATCCACATTATACTGCATCTGCCATGCATTTTCCCACTCACTCAGCTTGTCCAAATCACACTGAAGGATCTCTGCATCCTCCTCACAGCTCACCCTCCCACCCAGCTTTGTGTCATCTGCAAATTTGGAGATATTACATTTAATTCCCTCATCTAAATCGTTAATATATATTGTGAATAGCTGGGGTCCCAGCACCAATCCCTGCGATACCCCACTAGTCACTGCCTGCCATTCGGAAAAAGACCCGTTTATTCCAATTCTTTGTTTCCTGTCTGCCATCCAGTTTTCTATCCATCTCAATACACTACCCCTCATCCCACGCGCTTTAATTTTACACGCCAATCTCTTATGTGGGACTTTGTCGAAGGCTTTCTGAAAGTACAAATAAACCACATCCACTGGCTCCCCCTCATCAACTCTGCTAGTTACATCCTCGAAAATTTCCAGTAGATTTGTCAAGCATGATTTCCCTTTCATAAATCCATGCTGGCTCTGTCCGATTCTGCCACTGTTTTCCAGGTGCTCAGCTATTAAATCTTTTATAATGGACTCTAGAATTTTCCCCACTACCAATGTCTGGCTGACTGGTCTATAATTCCCTGTTTTCTCTCTGCCTCCCTTTCTAAATAGTGGGGTTACATTAGCTATCCTCCAATCTGTAGGAACTGTTCCAGAGTCTATAGAATCTCAGAAGATGACTACCAATGCATCCATTATTTCTAGGGCCACTTCCTTAAGTACTCTGGGATGTAGATTATCAGGGCCCGGGGATTTCACAGCCTTCAATCCCATCAATTTCCCCAACAACATTTCCCTACTAAGGCTGATTTCTTTCAGTTCCTCCCTCTCACGAAACCCTGTGTTCCCCAACATATCTGCTATGTTATTTGTGTCCTCCTTTGTGAAGACAGAACCAAAGTATGTATTTAGTTGGACAGCCATTTCTTTTTTCCGCATTATAAATTCCCCTGTTTCTGACTGTAAGGGGCCTACATTTGTCTTCACCAATCTTTTTCTCTTCACATACCTATAGAAACCTTTACATTCAGTTTTTATGTTCCTTGCAAGCTTACTCTCATGCTCTATTTTCCCCTTCTTAATCAATGCCTTGGTCCTCCTTTGCTGAATTCTAACCTGCTCCCAATCCTCAGGTCTGTTGTTTTTTCTGGCCAATTTGTATGCCTCTTCCTTGCATCTAATACTCTCTCTAATTTCCTTCGAAAGCCATGGTTTGGACACCTTTCCTGTTTCACTTTTGCGCCAGACAGGAATAAACAATTGTTGCAGTTCACCCATGCGCTCTTTGAATGTTTGCCATTGCCTATCCAACGCCATCCCTTTTAAGCAACGTTTCCCAATCCATCATAGCCAACGCGCGCCTCATACCATCGTAGTTTCCTTCATTAAGCTTCAGGACCCAAGTCTCAGAATCAACTACGTCACTCCCCATCTTGATGAAGAATTCTATCATATTATGGTCACTCATCCCCAAGGGGCCTCGCACAAGTAGATTGCCAATTATTCCTTTCTCATTACACAATACCCAGTCGAGGATGGGCTGTTCTCTCGTTGGTTCCTCAAAGCATTGGTCCAGAAAATCATCCCATTTACACTCCAGACATTCCTCCTCTACGGTATTGTTACTAATTTGATTTGCCCAATCTATATGCAGATTAAAGGCACCCATAATTACAGATGTTCCTTTATTACATGCATCTCTAATTTCCTGTTTAATGCCATTCCCAACATCACCACTACAGTTTGGGGGTCTATATACAACCCCCACTAACGGTTTTTGCCCCTTAGTATTTCTCAGCTCTACCCATACAGATTCCACATCGTCGGAGCTAATATCTTTCCTCACTATTGCGTTAATTTCCTCTTTAACCAGCAATGCAACTCCACCACCTTTTCCTTTTTGTCTGTCCTTCCTAAACACTGAATACCCCTGGATGTTCAGTTCCCTTCCCTGGTGACCCTGCAGCCATGTCTCTGTAATTCCGACTATATCATACCTGTTTACATCTATTTGCGCTGTTAGTTCATCCACTTTATGCGAATGCTCCTCGCATTAAGGCACAAAGCCTTAAGGATTGTCTTTTTAACGTTACTTGTCCCGTTCCCACTATTTTTCACTGAGGCCCCGTTTGATTCTGGCCCTTGGTTTCTCTATCACTTTTCTTATTCCGCTTTCTGTCTTTTGTTCTTGTCTTTGATTCCCCTTTCTCTGATTCCTTGCATAGGTTCCTATTCCCCTGCCATTTTAGTTTAAATCCTCCCCAACCACTCAAGCAAATGTTCCACCAGGACATCAGTCCCGGTCCTGTACATGTGTAACCCGTCCGGTTTGTACTGATCCCACCTCCCCCAAAACCAGTCCCAATGCCCCATGAATCTGAAACCCTCCACTTTACACCATCTCTTCAGTCACGTATTCATCTGATATATCCTGCTATTTCTACTCTGACTGGCACGTAGCACTGGTAGTAATCCTGAGATCACTACCTTTGGGGTCCTACTTTTCAACTTACTTTCTAACTCCCTATATTCTGCTTTTAGGATCTCATCCCTTTTTTCATCTATGTCTTTTGTACCAATGTGCACCACGACCACTGTCTGTGCACCCTTCCCCTTCAGAATGTCCTCTAGCCGCTCTGAGACATCCTTGACCCGAGCACCAGGGAGGCAACGTACCATCCTGGAGTTTCGCTTGCAGCCACAGAAAAGCCTCTCTATTCCCCTTACAATTGAATCCCCTGTAGCTGTTGCATTCCCACACATTTTACTCCTCCCCTGTGCAGCCCAGGCAACCATGGTGCAACAAATTTGGCTGTTGCTGCTTTCTCCTGAGAGGCCATTCCCCCCCCCCAACAGTATCCAAAGCGGTATACCTGTTTTGCAGAGGAATAGCCACAGGAGATTCCTGCACTACCTGCCTAGTCCCCTTGCTTTGCCTGGTGGTGACCCATTCCCTTCCTGCCTGTGGACTCTTACCCTACGGTGTGACCACCTCTCTATACGTCCCTATCCACGATACTCTCCACCTCGCGGATGCTCCACCGTGTCCCCAGCCGCCGCTCCAGCTCCAAATCCCCGGCTTCCAGGAGCTGCAGCTGGAGACACTTCCCGCACACAGTCTGGCCTTGGGCACTGGAAACGTGCCCGGCTTCCCACATAGAGCAGGATGAGCACACCACGGCTTTGAGCTCTCCTGCCATGACTGACCCCTTTAAATTAAATTAAACCTTTTGGAAGATACTTAATATCAAATAATATCAATTACTCTCGGGCCCTTCATCCCTGCTCCTCGCTGTTACAGAATATAGTCCTTACAAACGATGAACCACAAAATAAGATCTTAAACACTCTCAGCAATAAAAGTAGTAAACGCTGACCCGGCCGCACTCATTGTCCTCGAAGGATCACCTCGTTCCCGCCTCACTGAACTCCCTTAGTGACCTTTGCTTCCTCTCAACTCCCGGCTCCTCTCGCGCTTCACTTCAACTGACACAGAGCGCGCAGGGGGCGGGGTCACACAGAGCGGGCTGGGGGCGGGATCACACTGAGCGGGCAGGGGGCGGGGTGACACAGAGAGGGCAGGGGGCGGGGTCACACAGAGCGGGCAGTGGGCGGGGTGACACAGAGAGGGCAGGGGGCGGGGTCACACAGAGCGGGCAGGGGGCGGGGTGACACTGAGCGCGCAGGGGGCGGGGTGACCAGAGCGCGCAGGGGGCGGGGTGACACGGAGAGCACAGGGGGCGGGGTGACAGAGAGCGCGCAGGGGGCGGGGTGACACAGAGCGGGCAGGGGGCGGGGTTACATTGAGCGGGCAGGGGGCGGGGTCAAACAGTGCAGGAAGGGGGCGGGGTCACACAGTGCGCGCAGGGGGCGGGGTCACACAGAGCGCGGAAGGGGGCGGGGTCACACAGAGCGCGCAGGGGGCGGGGTCACACAGAGCGGGCAGGGGACGTGGTCAGACAGAGCGGGGAGGAGGCGGGGTCACACAGTGCGGGCAGGGGGAGGGGTGACACAAAGCGGGCAGGGGGCAGGGTCACACAGAGCGCGCACGTGGACGGAGTGACAGAAGACGGGAAGGGGGCGGGGTGACAGAGAGCGGGAAGGGGGCGGTGTGAAACGAAAGGGGCAGGGAGCGGGGTGACACAGGGCGCTCAGAGGGCGGGGTCACACAGAGCGCGCAGGGAGCGGGGTGACACAGGGCGCTCAGAGGGCGGGGTCACACAGAGCGCGCAGGGGGCGGGGTGACAGAGTGCGGGAAGGGGGCGGGGTGAGAGAGACAGGATGAGGGATATTGAGAGAGAGACAGAGAGAGAGAGAGGGTGAGAGAGATTGAGAGAGAGGGAGACAGAGAGAGAGATGGTGAGAGAGATTGAGAGAGAGGGAGACAGAGAGAGAGATGGTGAGAGAGATTGAGAGAGGGAGACAGAGAGAGAGATGGTGAGAGAGAGAGGGAGACAGAGAGAGAGATGGTGAGAGAGATTGAGAGAGAGGGAGACAGAGAGAGAGATGGTGAGAGAGATTGAGAGAGAGGGAGACAGAGAGAGAGATGGTGAGAGAGATTGAGAGAGAGGGAGACAGAGAGAGAGATGGTGAGAGAGATTGAGAGAGAGGGAGACAGAGAGAGAGATGGTGAGAGAGATTGAGAGAGAGGGAGACAGAGAGAGAGATGGTGAGAGAGATTGAGAGAGAGGGAGACAGAGAGAGAGATGGTGAGAGAGATTGAGAGAGAGGGAGACAGAGAGAGAGATGGTGAGAGAGATTGAGAGAGAGGGAGACAGAGAGAGAGATGGTGAGAGAGATTGAGAGAGAGGGAGACAGAGAGAGAGATGGTGAGAGAGATGGTGAGAGAGGGAGACAGAGAGAGATGGTGAGAGAGACAGAGAGAGGGAGAGAGAGAGAGAGATGGTGAGAGAGATTGAGAGAGAGAGAGAGACAGAGAGAGAGATGGTGAGAGAGATTGAGAGAGAGGAGAAAGAGAGAGATGGTGAGAGAGATTGAGAGAGAGTGAGACAGAGAGAGAGTTGGTGAGAGAGATTGAGAGAGAGAGGGAGACAGAGAGAGAGATGGTGAGAGAGATTCAGAGAGAGAGAGAGACAGAGAGAGAGATGGTGAGAGAGATTGAGAGAGAGGGAGAGAGAGAGATGGTGAGAGAGATTGAGAGAGAGGGAGACAGAGAGAGAGATGGTGAGGGAGATTGAGAGAGAGGGAGAAAGAGAGAGATGGTGAGAGAGATTCAGAGAGAGGGAGAGAGAGAGATGGTGAGAGAGATTGAGAGAGAAGGAGAGAGAGAGATGGTGAGAGAGATTGAGAGAGAGGGAGACAGAGAGATGGTGAGAGAGATTGAGAGAGAGAGGGAGATAGAGAGAGAGATGGTGAGAGAGATTGAGAGAGAGAGGGAGACAGAGAGAGAGATGGTGAGAGAGATTGAGAGAGGGAGAGAGAGAGCGATGGTGAGAGAGATTCAGAGAGAGGGAGAGAGAGAGAGATGGTGAGAGAGATTGAGAGAGAGGGAGAGAGAGAGATGGTGAGAGAGATTGAGAGAGAGAGAGACAGAGAGATGGTGAGAGTGATTGAGAGAGAGAGAGACAGAGCGAGAGATGGCGAGAGATATTGAGAGAGAGAGGGAGATAGAGAGAGATGGTGAGAGAGATTGAGAGAGAGAGGGAGACAGAGAGAGAGATGGTGAGAGAGATTGAGAGAGGGAGACAGAGAGAGAGATGGTGAGAGAGATTGAGAGAGAGAGGGAGACAGAGAGAGAGATGGTGAGAGAGATTGAGACAGAGGGAGACAGAAATATGGTGAGAGAGATTGAGAGAGAGAGGGTGACAGAGAGATGGTGAGAGAGATTGAGAGAGAGGGAGAGAGAGAGATGGTGAGAGCGATTGAGAGAGAGGGAGAGAGAGAGATGGTGAGAGAGATTGAGAGAGAGAGGGAGACAGAGAGAGATGGTGAGAGAGATTGAGAGAGAGGGGCACAGAGAGAGAGATGGTGAGAGAGATTGATAGAGTAAGACAGAGAGATGGTGAGAGAGGGAGACAGAGATGGTGAGAAAGATTGAGAGAGAGAGGGAGACAGAGAGAGAGATGGTGAGAGAAATTGAGAGAGAGGGAGACAGAGAGATGGTGAAAGAGATTGAGAGAGAGGGAGACAGAGAGAGAGATAGTGAGAGAGATTGAGAGAGAGAGAGACAGAGAGATGGTGAGAGAGATTGAGAGAGAGAGGGAGACAGAGTGAGAGATGGTGAGAGAGATTGAGACAGAGGGAGACAGAGATGGTGAGAGAGATTGAGATAGAGAGGGAGACAGAGAGAGAGATTGAGAGAGAGGGAGACAGAGATATGGTGAGAGAGATTGAGATTGAGAGAGAGTGGGAGACAGAGAGAGAGATGTTGAGAGAGATTGAGAGAGAGCGAGACAGAGAGAGAGATGGTGAGAGAGATTGAGAGAGGGAGACAGAGAGAGAGTTGGTGAGAGAGATTGAGATAGAGGGAGACAGAGAGAGAGATGGTGAGAGAGATTGAGATAGAGGGAGACAGAGAGAGAGATGGTGAGAGAGATGGTGAGAGAGGGAGACAGAGAGAGAGATGGTGAGAGAGATTGAGAGAGATGGAGAGAGAGAGAGATGGTGAGAGAGATTGAGAGAGGGAGACAGAGAGAGAGATGGTGAGAGAGATTGAGAGAGAGAGAGACAGAGATGGTGAGAGAGATTGAGAGAGAGAGGGAGACAGAGAGAGATGGTGAGAGAGATTGAGAGAGAGGGAGACAGAGAGATGGTGAGGGAGATTGAGAGAGAGAGGGAGACAGAGAGAGAGATGGTGAGAGAGATTGAGAGAGAGGGGGACAGAGAGAGAGATGGTGAGAGAGATTGAGAGAGGGAGACAGAGAGATGGTGAGAGAGATTGAGAGAGAGAAAGGGAGACAGAGAGAGAGATGGTGAGAGAGATTGAGAGAGAGAGAGACAGAGAGATGGTGAGAGAGATTGAGAGAGAGAGGGAGACAGAGAGAGAGATGGTGAGAGAGATTGAGAGAGAGGGAGACAGAGAGATGGTGAGAGAGATTGAGATTGAGAGAGAGAGGGAGACAGAGAGAGAGATGGTGAGAGAGATTGAGAGAGAGGGAGACAGAGAGATGGTGAGAGAGATTGAGATTGAGAGAGAGAGGGAGACAGAGAGAGAGATGGTGAGAGAGATTGAGAGAGGGAGACAGAGAGAGAGATGGTGAGAGAGATTGAGAGAGGGAGACAGAGAGAGAGATGGTGGGAGAGATTGAGAGAGGGAGACAGAGAGAGAGATGGTGAGAGAGATTGAGATAGAGGGAGACAGAGAGCGAGATGGTGAGAGAGATGGTGAGAGAGGGAGACAGAGAGAGAGATGGTGTGAGAGATTGAGAGAGAGGGAGAGAGAGAGATGATGAGAGAGATTGAGAGAGAGGGAGACAGAGAGAGAGATGGTGAGGGAGATTGAGAGAGAGGGAGAAAGAGAGAGATGGTGAGGGAGATTGAGAGAGAGAGAGATAGTAAGGGAGATTGAGAGAGAGAGGGAGACAGAGAGAGAGATGGTGAGAGAGATTGAGAGAGAGGGAGACAGAGAGATGGTGAGAGAGATTGAGAGAGAGAGGGAGACAGAGAGATGGTGAGAGAGATTGAGAGAGAGGGAGAGAGAGAGATGGTGAGAGAGATTGAGAGAGAGGGAGAGAGAGAGATGGTGAGAGAGATTGAGAGAGAGGGGCACAGAGAGAGAGATGGTGAGAGAGATTGATAGGGGGAGACAGAGAGATGGTGAGAGAGATTGAGAGAAAGGGAGACAGAGTTGGTGAGAGAGATTGAGAGAGAGAGGGAGACAGAGAGAGAGATGGTTAGAGAGATTGAGAGAGAGGGACACAGAGAGATGGTGAGAGAGATTGAGAGAGAGAGGGAGACAGAGAGAGAGATGATGAGAGAGATTGAGAGAGAGAGAGACAGGGAGATGGTGAGAGAGATTGAGAGAGAGAGGGAGACAAAGTGAGAGATGGTGAGAGAGATTGAGAGAGAGGGAGACAGAGATCGTGAGAGAGATTGAGAGAGGGAGACAGAGAGAGAGATGGTGAGAGAGATTGAGAGAGGGAGACAGAGAGAGAGATGGTGAGAGAGATTGAGATAGAGGGCGACAGAGAGAGAGATGGTGAGAGAGATGGTGAGAGAGGGAGACAGAGAGAGAGATGGTGAGAGAGATTGAGAGAGAGGGAGAGAGAGAGAGATGGTGAGAGAGATTGAGAGAGAGGGAGACAGAGAGAGAGATGGTGAGAGAGAATGAGATAGAGGGAGACAGAGAGAGAGATGGTGAGAGAGAGGGAGAGAGAGGAAGACAGAGAGAGAGATGGTGAGGGAGATTGAGAGAGAGGGAGAGAGAGAGAGAGAGATGGTGAGAGAGATTGAGAGACAGGGAGACCGAAGAGAGATGGTGAGAGAGATTGAGAAAGAGGGAGACAGAGAGAGAGATGGTGAGAGAGATGGTGAGAGAGATTGAGATAGAGGGACAGAGAGAGAGATGGTGAGAGAGAGGGAGGGAGAGAGAGAGAGATGGTGAGAGAGAGGGAGACAGGGAGATGGTGAGAGAGAATGAGACAGAGACAGAGAGAGAGTTGCTGAGAGAGATTGAGAGAGAGAGTGATGGTGAGAGAGATTGAGAGAGAGGGAGAGAGAGAGATGGTGAGAGAGATTGAGAGAGAGGGAGAGAGAGAGATGGTGAGAGAGATTGAGAGAGAGAGGGAGACAGAGAGAGATGGTGAGAGAGATTGAGAGAGAGGGGCACAGAGAGAGAGATGGTGAGAGAGATTGATAGAGGGAGACAGAGAGATGGTGAGAGAGATTGAGAGAGAGGGAGACAGAGATGGTGAGAAAGATTGAGAGAAAGAGGGAGACAAAGAGAGAGATGGTGAGAGAGATTGAGAGAGAGGGAGACAGAGAGATGGTGAGAGAGATTGAGAGAGAGGGAGACAGAGAGAGAGATGGTGAGAGAGATTGAGAGAGAGAGAGAAGGTGAGAGAGATTGAGAGAGAGAGGGAGACAGAGTGAGAGATCGTGAGAGAGATTGAGAGAGAGGGAGACAGAGATGGTGAGAGAGATTGAGAGAGAGAGGGAGACAGAGAGAGAGATGGTGAGAGAGATTGAGAGAGGGAGACAGAGAGAGAGATTGAGAGAGGGAGACAGAGAGAGAGATGGTGAGAGAGATTGAGAGAGGGAGACAGAGAGAGAGATGGTGAGAGAGATTGAGATAGAGGGAGACAGAGAGCGAGATGGTGAGAGAGATGGTGAGAGAGGGAGACAGAGAGAGAGATGGTGTGAGAGATTGAGAGAGAGGTAGAGAGAGAGATGATGAGAGAGATTTAGAGAGAGGGAGACAGAGAGAGAGATGGTGAGGGAGATTGAGAGAGAGGGAGAAAGAGTGAGATGGTGAGGGAGATTGAGAGAGAGTGAGAGAGAGAGAGATGGTAAGGGAGATTGAGAGAGAGAGGGAGACAGAGAGAGAGATGGTGAGAGAGATTGAGAGAGAGGTAGACAGAGAGATGGTGAGAGAGATTGAGAGAGAGTGGGAGACAGAGAGATGGTGAGAGAGATTGAGAGAGAGGGAGAGAGAGAGATGGTGAGAGAGATTGAGAGAGAGGGAGAGAGAGAGATGGTGAGAGAGATTGAGAGAGAGGGGCACAGAGAGAGAGATGGTGAGAGAGATTGAGAGGGGGAGACAGAGAGATGGTGAGAGAGATTGAGAGAAAGGGAGACAGAGTTGGTGAGAGAGATTGAGAGAGAGAGCGAGACAGAGAGAGAGATGGTTAGAGAGATTGAGAGAGAGGGACACAGAGAGATGGTGAGAGAGATTGAGAGAGAGAGGGAGACAGAGAGAGAGATGGTGAGAGAGATTGAGAGAGAGAGAGACAGGGAGATGGTGAGAGAGATTGAGAGAGAGAGGGAGACAAAGTGAGAGATGGTGAGAGAGATTGAGAGAGAGGGAGACAGAGATCGTGAGAGAGATTGAGAGAGGGAGACAGAGAGAGAGATGGTGAGAGAGATTGAGAGAGGGAGACAGAGAGAGAGATGGTGAGAGAGATTGAGATAGAGGGCGACAGAGAGAGAGATGGTGAGAGAGATGGTGAGAGAGGGAGACAGAGAGAGAGATGGTGAGAGAGATTGAGAGAGAGGGAGAGAGAGAGAGATGGTGAGAGAGATTGAGAGAGAGGGAGACAGAGAGAGAGATGGTGAGAGAGAATGAGATAGAGGGAGACAGAGAGAGAGATGGTGAGAGAGAGGGAGAGAGAGGAAGACAGAGAGAGAGATGGTGAGGGAGATTGAGAGAGAGGGAGAGAGAGAGAGAGAGATGGTGAGAGAGATTGAGAGACAGGGAGACCGAAGAGAGATGGTGAGAGAGATTGAGAAAGAGGGAGACAGAGAGAGAGATGGTGAGAGAGATGGTGAGAGAGATTGAGATAGAGGGACAGAAAGAGAGATGGTGAGAGAGAGGGAGGGAGAGAGAGAGAGATGGTGAGAGAGAGGGAGAGAGAGGGAGACAGGGAGATGGTGAGAGAGATTGAGACAGAGACAGAGAGAGAGTTGCTGAGAGAGATTGAGAGAGAGAGTGATGGTGAGAGAGATTGAGAGAGAGGGAGAGAGTGAGATGGTGAGAGAGATTGAGTGAGAGGGAGAGAGAGAGATGGTGAGAGAGATTGAGAGAGAGAGGGAGACAGAGAGAGATGGTGAGAGAGATTGAGAGAGAGGGGCACAGAGAGAGAGATGGTGAGAGAGATTGATAGAGGGAGACAGAGAGATGGTGAGAGAGATTGAGAGAGAGGGAGACAGAGATGGTGAGAAAGATTGAGAGAGAGAGGGAGACAGAGAGAGAGATGGTGAGAGAGATTGAGAGAGAGGGAGACAGAGAGATGGTGAGAGAGATTGAGAGAGAGGGAGACAGAGAGAGAGATGGTGAGAGAGATTGAGAGAGAGAGAGACGGTGAGAGAGATTGAGAGAGAGAGGGAGACAGAGTGAGAGACGGTGAGAGAGATTGAGAGAGAGGGAGACAGAGATGGTGAGAGAGATTGAGAGAGAGAGGGAGACAGAGAGAGAGATGGTGAGAGAGATTGAGAGAGAGGGAGACAGAGAGATGGTGAGAGAGATTGAGATTGAGAGAGAGAGGGAGACAGAGAGAGAGATGGTGAGAGAGATTGAGAGAGGGAGACAAAGAGAGAGATGGTGAGAGAGATTGAGAGAGGGAGACAGAGAGAGAGATGGTGAGAGAGATTGAGAGAGGGAGACAGAGAGAGAGATGGTGAGAGAGATTGAGATAGAGGGAGACACAGAGAGAGATGGTGAGAGAGATGGTGAGAGAGGAAGACAGAGAGAGAGATGGTGAGAGAGATTGAGAGAGATGGAGAGAGAGAGAGATTGAGAGAGGGAGACAGAGAGAGAGATGGTGAGAGAGATTGAGAGAGAGGGACAGAGAGAGATGGTGAGAGAGATTGAGAGAGAGGGAGACAGAGATGGTGAGAGAGATTGAGAGAGAGAGGGAGACAGAGACAGAGATGGTGAGAGAGATTGAGAGAGAGGGAGACAGAGAGAGAGATGGTGAGAGAGATTGAGAGAGGGAGACAGAGAGATGGTGAGAGAGATTGAGAGAGGGAGACAGAGAGAGAGATGGTGAGAGAGATTGAGAGAGGGAGACAGAGAGAGAGATGGTGAGAGAGATTGAGATAGAGGGAGACAGAGAGAGATGGTGAGAGAGATGGTGAGAAAGGGAGACAGAGAGAGAGATGGTGAGAGAGATTGAGAGAGGGAGACAGAGAGAGAGATGCTGAGGGAGATTGAGAGAGAGGGAGAAAGAGAGAGATGGTGAGGGAGATTGGCAGAGAGGGAGAGAGACAGAGATGGTGAGGGAGATTGAGAGAGAGGGAGAGAGAGAGAGATGATGAGAGAGATTCATAGAGAGGGAGAGAGACAGAGATGGTGAGGGAGTTTGAGAGAGAGGAAGAGAGAGAGAGATGATGAGAGAGATTCAGAGAGAGGGAGAGAGAGAGATGGTGAGAGAGATTGAGAGAGAAGGAGAGAGAGAGATGGTGAGAGAGATTGAGAGCGAGGGAGACAGAGAGATGGTGAGAGAGATTGAGAGAGAGGGACAGAGAGAGAGATGGTGAGAGAGAGGGAGGGAGAGAGAGAGAGATGGTGAGAGAGAGGGAGAGAGAGGGAGACAGGGAGATGGTGAGAGAGGTTGAGACAGTGACAGAGAGAGAGTTGCTGAGAGAGATTGAGAGAGAGAGTGATGGTGAGAGAGATTGAGAGAGAGGGAGAGAGAGAGCTGGTGAGAGAGATTGAGAGAGAGGGAGAGAGAGAGATGGTGAGAGAGATTGAGAGAGAGAGGGGGACAGAGAGAGATGGTGAGAGAGATTGAGAGAGAGGGGCACAGAGAGAGAGATGGTGAGAGAGATTGATAGAGGGAGACAGAGAGATGGTGAGAGAGATTGAGAGAGAGGGAGACAGAGATGGTGAGAAAGATTGAGAGAGAGATGGAGACAGAGAGAGAGAGATGGTGAGAGAGATTGAGAGATAGGGAGACAGAGAGATGGTGAGAGAGATTGAGAGAGAGGGAGACAGAGAGAGAGATGGTGAGAGAGATTGAGAGAGAGAGAGACGGTGAGAGAGATTAAGAGAGAGAGGGAGACAGAGTGAGAGATGGTGAGAGAGATTGAGAGAGAGGGAGACAGAGATGGTGAGAGAGAGGGAGACAGAGAGATAGATGGTGAGAGAGGGAGACAGAGAGATGGTGAGAGAGATTGAGATTGAGAGAGAGAGGGAGACAGAGAGAGAGAGATGGTGAGAGAGATTGAGAGAGGGAGACAGAGAGAGAGATGGTGAGAGAGATTGAGAGAGGAAGACAGAGAGAGAGATGGTGAGAGAGATTGAGAGAGGGAGACAGAGAGAGAGATGGTGAGAGAGATTGAGATAGAGGGAGACAGAGAGAGAGATGGTGAGAGAGATGGTGAGAGAGGGAGACAGAGAGAGAGATGGTGAGAGAGATTGAGAGAGATGGAGAGAGAGAGAGATGGTGAGAGAGATTGAGAGAGGGAGACAGAGAGAGAGATGGTGAGAGAGATTGAGAGAGAGGGAGAGAGAGAGATGGTGAGAGAGATTGAGAGAGAGAGGGAGACAGAGAGAGATGGTGAGAGAGATTGAGAGAGAGAGGGAGACAGAGTGAGAGACGGTGAGAGAGATTGAGAGAGAGGGAGACAGAGATGGTGAGAGAGATTGAGAGAGAGAGGGAGACAGAGAAAGAGATGGTGAGAGAGATTGAGAGAGAGGGAGACAGAGAGATGGTGAGAGAGATTGAGATTGAGAGAGAGAGGGAGACAGAGAGAGAGATGGTGAGAGAGATTGAGAGAGGGAGACAGAGAGAGAGATGGTGAGAGAGATTGAGAGAGGGAGACAGAGAGAGAGATGGTGAGAGAGATTGAGAGAGGGAGACAGAGAGAGAGATGGTGAGAGAGATTGAGATAGAGGGAGACACAGAGAGAGATGGTGAGAGAGATGGTGAGAGAGGGAGACAGAGAGAGAGATGGTGAGAGAGATTGAGAGAGATGGAGAGAGGGAGATGGTGAGAGAGATTGAGAGAGCGAGACAGAGAGAGAGATGGTGAGAGAGATTGAGAGAGAGGGACAGAGAGAGATGGTGAGAGAGATTGAGAGAGAGGGAGACAGAGATGGTGAGAGAGATTGAGAGAGAGAGGGAGACAGAGACAGAGATGGTGAGAGAGATTGAGAGAGAGGGAGACAGAGAGAGAGATGGTGAGAGAGATTGAGAGAGGGAGACAGAGAGATGGTGAGAGAGATTGAGAGAGGGAGACAGAGAGAGAGATGGTGAGAGAGATTGAGAGAGGGAGACAGAGAGAGAGATGGTGAGAGAGATTGAGATAGAGGGAGACAGAGAGAGATGGTGAGAGAGATGGTGAGAAAGGGAGACAGAGAGAGAGATGGTGAGAGAGATTGAGAGAGGGAGACAGAGAGAGAGATGCTGAGGGAGATTGAGAGAGAGGGAGAAAGAGAGAGATGGTGAGGGAGATTG
>NW_027598429.1:0-45000 GCF_964194155.1 Cetorhinus maximus | reverse complement strand
GAATTTTTTGGTGTTTTTCATTGTTGAAGTTGTTGTTTGATTTGTTGGTGATTTTCAATTTTGAGGTTCTGGTCGAATTTGTTGATGTTGTTCAATGTTGACGTTGTTGTTGAAAATGTTGTTGTTATCAATGTTTTGTTTGAAGTTTTTCTCTTCTTTTAAAAGTTGAGGTTGTTGTTGAATTTGTTGGTGTTTTTCAATGCTGGGATTGTTGTTGAATTTGATGGTGCTTTGCAATGTTGAGGTTATTGTGAACTTGTTGATGTCTTTCAATATTGAGGTTGTTGTTGAATATGTTGGTGTTTTTCAATGTTGAGGTTGTTGTTAAATTTGTTGGTGACTTTCAATATTGAGATTGTTGTTGAATTTGTTGGTGTTTTAAAATGTTGAGGTTGTTGTTGAATTTGTTGGTGTTATCAATGTTTTTTTGATCTTTTTCTCTTCTTTTAAAAGTTGAGGTTATTGTTGAATTTGTTTGTGTTTTTCAATGTTGAGGTTGTTGTTGAATTTGTTGGTGTTATCAATGTTATTTTTTGAAATTCTTTGTAGTTTTCAATGTTGAGGTAGTTGTTGAATTTGTTGCTGTTATCAATGATATTCTTTGAACTTTTTAGTACTTTTCATTGTAGAGTTTATAGTTGAATTTGTTGGTTTTTTTTCAATGTTGGGGTTGTTGTTGAATTTGTTGGCGTTTTAACATGTTGTGGTTGTTGTTGAATTTGTTGGTGTTATCAATGTTTTTTTTGGACTTCTTCACTTCTTTTTAAAGTTGAGTTTGTTGTTGAATTTGTTGGTGATTTTCAATATTGAGGTTGTTATTGAATTTGTTGGTGTTAGCAATGTTATTTTTTGAACTATTTTTATTTCTGAAAGTTGAGATTGTTGTTGACTTTGTTGATTTTTTTCAATGTTGAGGTTGTTGTTGAATTTGTTGGTGATTTTCATTGTTGAGGTTTTTGTTGAATTTGTTGGTGTTATCAATGTTTTTTTTGAACTTTTTCTCTTTTAAAAGTTGAGGTTGTTGTTGAATTTGTTGGTGTTTTTCAACGTTGAGCTTGTTGTTGAATTTGTGGATGATTTTCAATGTTGAGGTTGTTGTTGAATTTGTTGTTAATTTTCAATATTGAGTTTGCTGTTGAATTTGTTATCTATGTTATTTTTTGAACTTTTTTGTATTTTTCAATGTTGCGGTTGCTGATTTTTCTGGTGTTTTTCATTGTTGAGGTTGTTGAACTTGTTGGTGTTTTTCAACGTTGTGCTTGTTGTTAAATTTGTTGGTTTTTTCAATGTTGATGTTGTTGAATTTGTTGGTGCTTTCCAATGTTGAGGTTGTTGTTGAATTTGTTGGTGTTATCAATGTTATTTTTTGAACTTTTTTGTATTTTTCTTGTTGCGGTTGTTGATTTTTCTGGTGTTTTTCATTGTTGATGTTGTTGAAGTTGTTGGTGTTTTTCAATGTTCAGGTTGTTGTTGAATTTGTTGGTGTTTTTCATTGTTGATGTTGTTGTTGAATTTGTTGATGTTTTTCAATGTTGCGGTTTTTGTTGAATTTTTTGTTGTTTTTCATAGTTGAGGTTGTAGTTGAATTTGTTGTTTTTTTCAATGTTGAAGATGTATTTGAATTTGTTTGGTGATTTTCAATGTTGAGGTTGTTGTTGAATTTGTTGGTGTCTTTCAATATTGAGGTTGTTGTTGAATTTGCTGGTGTTTTTCAATGTTCATGTTGTTGTTGAATTTGTTGGTGACTTTCAACATTGAGGTTGTTGTTGATTTTGTGGTGTTTTTCAATGTTGAAGTTGTTGTTGAAGTTGTTGATGTTATCAGTGTTTTTTTTGGAACATTTATTGTACTTTTGAAAGTTGATCTTGTTGTTGAATTTGTGGGTATTATTCAATGTGGAGATCGTTGTTGAATTTTTTGGTGTTTTTCAATGTTGAGGTTGTTGTTGAATTTGTTGGTCTTTTTCAATGTTGCGGATGTTGTTGATTTGTTGGTGTTTTTCAATGTTGCAGTTGTTGTTGAATGTTTTGGTGTTCTTCTTTGTTGAGGTTGTTGTTGAATTTATTGGTCTTTTTCATTGTTGAGGTTGTTGTTGAATTTATTGGTATTTTTGAATGTTGAGGTTGTTGTTGAATTTGTTGGTGTTTTTCAATGTTGAGGTGGTTGTTTGAATTTGTTGCGGTTATCAATGTTATTTTTTGAACATTTATTCTTTTTTGAATGTTGAGCTTGTTGTTGAATGTGTTGGTGTTTTTCAATGTTGAGGTTGTAGTTGAATTTGTTGGTGATTTTCAATATTGTGGTTGTTGTTGAATTTGTTGGCGTTTTACAGTGTTGAGGTTGTTGTTGAATTTGTTAGTGATTTTCAATATGGATGTTGATGAATTTGTTGGTAATTTTGAATGTTGAGGTTGTTCTTGAATTTGTTGATGTCTTTCAATATTGAGGTTGTTGATGAATTGTTTGGTATTTTTGAATGTTGAGGTTGTTGTTGAATTTGTTGGTGTTTTTCATTGTTGAGTTTGTATTTGAATTTGTTGGTATTTTTCAATGTTGATGTTATTGTTGAATTTGTTGCTGTTATCAATGTTATTTTTTGAACATTTATTGTATTTTTGAAAGGTGAGCTTTTTGTTGAATTTGTTGGTTATTTTCAATGTTGAGGTTTTTCAATTTGTTGGTGTCGTTCAATATTGAGGTTGTTGTTGAATTTGTTGGCGTTTTTCAATGTTGAGGTTGTTGTTGAATTTGTTGGTGTTTTTCAATGTTGAGGTTGTTGTTGAAATTGTTGGTGATTTTCAATATTGAGGTTGTTGTTGAATTTGTTGGTGTTATCAATGTTATTTCTTGAACTTTTCTGTATTTTTCAATGTTGAAGTTGATGTTGAATTTGTTGGTATTTATCAATGTTGAGGTTGTTGTTGAATTTGTTCGTGTTTTTCATTGTTGTGGTTGTTGTTGAATTTGTTGCTGCTTTTCAATGTTGAGGTTGTATTTGAATTTGTTTGTGTTTTTCATTGTTGAGGTTGTTGTTGAATTTGTTGGTATTTTTGAATGTTGAGGCTGTTGTTGAATTTGTTGGTGTTTTTCATTGTTGAGGTTCAGGTCGAATTTGTTGGAGTTTATCAATGTTGAGGTTGTTGTTGAATTTGTTGCTGTTATCAATGTTATTTATTGAACTTTTTTGTATTTTTCAATGTTGCGGTTGTTTAATTTTCAGGTGTTTTTCGTTGTTGAGGTTGCTGAAGTTGTTGGTGTTTTTCAATGTTGAGGTTGTTGTTGAATTTGTTGGTGATTTTGAATATTGTGGTTCTTGTTGAATTTATTTGGCGTTTTTCAATGTTGCGGATGTTGTTGAATTTTTTGGTGTTTTTCATTGTTGAGGTTGTTATTGAATTTATTGGTGTTATTAATGTTATTTTTTTAACTTTTTTGTATTTTTCAATGTTGAGGTTGTTGTTGAATATTTTCTTTTATATCATTGTTGAGGTTGGTCTTGAATTTGTTGGTGTTTTTCAATGTTGAGGTTCTTGTTGAATTTGTTGGTGTTTCTCAATGGTGAGGTTTTTGTTGAATTTTGTGGTCTTTCCATTGTTGAGTTGGTTGTTAAATTTGTTGGTGTTTTTCAATGTTGAGGTTGTTGCATTTGTTGGTGATTTTAAACATTGAGGATGTAGTTGAATTTGTTGGTGATGTCAATGTTTAATTTCTTGAACTTTTTTGTAGTTTTAAAAGTTGAGGTTGTTGCTGAATTTTTTATTCCTTTTCAATGTTGAGGACGTTGTTGAAATTGTTTTGTGTTTTTCAATGTTGAGGTTGTTGTTGAATTTATTGGTGTTTTTCAATGTTGATGTTGTTGAATTTGTTGGTGATTTTCAATATTGAGTTTGTTGTTGAATTTGTTGGTGTTATCAATGTTATTTTTTGAACTGTTTTGTATTATTCAATGTTGAAGTTGCTGTTGAATTTGTTGATGCTTTTCAATGTTGAGGTTGTAGTTGCATTTGTTGGTCTTTTTCAATGTTGAGTTTGTTGTTGAATTTGTTGGTGTTTTTCAATGTTGAGGTTGTTATTGAATTTGTTGGTGATTTTTAATATTGGGGTTGTTGTTGAATTTGTTGCTGTTATCAATGTTATTTTTTGAACTGTTTTGTATTTTTCAATGTTGAGGTTTTTGTTGAATTTGTTGGCATTTTTCAATGTTGCGATTGGTGTTCAATTTTTTGGTGTTTTTCATTTTTGATGCTGTTGTTGAATTTGTTGGTGTTTTTCATTGTTGAGGATGTTGTTGAATTTGTTGGTGTTATCCATTTTTTTGGTGAACTTGTTTGTATTTTTAAAAGTTGAGGATGTTGTTGAATTTGTTGGTGTTTTTCAAAGTTGAGGTCGTTGAATTGGTTGGTGATTTTTAATATTGCTGTTGTTGTTGAATTTGTTGGGGTTATCAATTGTTTTATTGGAACTTTTTTGTGTTTCTCAAAGTTGAGGATTTTGCAGAATTTATTGATGTTATCAATGTTTATTTTGTTGAACTTATTTGTAATTTTAAAGGTTGAGGTTGATTTGGAATTTGTTGGTTGTTTTTCATTGTTGAAGTTGTTGTTGAATTTGTTGGCGTTTTTCAATGTTGAGGTTGTTGTTTTATTTTTTGTTGCTGTTCATTGTTGAGGTTTTTGTTGAATTTGTTGGTGTTGTCCTTGTTCATTTTTCAACATTTTTGTACTTTTAAAAGTTGAGGTTATTGTTGAATTTGTTGGTGTTTATCACTGATGAGGTTGTTTTTGAATTTGTTGGTGATGTTCAATGTTGAGGTTGTTGTTGAATTTGTTGGTGATTTTCAATATTGAGGTTGTTGTTCAATTTGTTGGTGTTATCAATGGCTTTTTTCAACTTTTTAGTACATGTAAAAGTTGAGGTTGTTGTTGAATTTGTTGGTGTTTTTCAATGATGAGGTTGTTTTTGAATTTGTTGGTGATTTTCAATGTTGAGGTTCTTGTTAAATTTGTTGATGTTTTTCAATGTTGATGTTGTTGTTGAACTTGTTGGTGATATTCAGTGTTTAGGTTGGTGAATTTATTGGTAATTTTAAATGTTGAGGTTGTTGTTGAATTGGACAGTGTCATCAATGTTTATTTTGTTGAACTTGTTTGTATTTTTAAAAGTTGTGTTCGTTGTTGAATTTATTGGTATTTCCACTGTTCATTTTGTTGAACTTTATTGTACTTTCAATTGTTGAGGTTGTTGTTTAATTTGTTGGTGTTTTTCAATGTTGATGTTGTTGAATGTGCTGGTGATTTTCAATATTGAGGTTGTTGATGAATTTGTTGGTGTTGTCATCGTTTGTTTTGTTGCACTTTTTGGTACTTTTAATAGTTGAGGTTGTTGTTGAAATTATTTGGATTATCAATATTGAGCTTGTTTTTGAAATTGTTGGCGTTTTTCAATGTTGAGGTTGTTGTTGAATTTGTTGTTGTTTTTCAATGTTGAGTTTGTTGTTGAATTTGTTGATGTTTTTCAATGTTGAGGTTGTTGTTGAATTTGTTGGTGTTTTTCATTGTTGAGGATGTTGTAGAATTTGTTGGTGTTATCAATTTTTTTGTTGAACTTGTTCGTATTTTTAAAAGTTGAGGATGTTGTTGAATCTGTTGGTGTTTTTGAAAGTTGAGGTCGTTGAATTGGTTGGTGATTTTCAATATTGCTGTTGCTGTTGAATTTGTTGGGGTTATCAATTGTTTTTTTTGAAATTTTTTGTGTTTTTCAATGTTGACGTTTTTGCTGAATTTATTGATGTTGTCAATGTTTATTTTGTTGAACTTTTTTGTATGTTTAAACGTTGAGGTTGATTTTGAATTTGTTGGTTGTTTTTCATTGTTGAGGATGTTGTTGAATTTGTTGGCAGTTTTCAATGTTGAGGTTGTTGTTGAATTTCTTGGTGCTGTTCATTGTTGAGGTTGTTGTTGAATTTGTTGGTGTTTTTCAATGGTGAGGTTGTTGTAGAATTTGTTGGTGTTTTTCAAAGTTGAGGTCGTTGAATTTGTTGGTGATTTTCAATATAGAGGTTGTTGTTGAATTTGTTGGCTTTTTTCAATGTTGAGGTTGTTGAATTTTGTTGGTGATTTTCAATATTTAGATTGTTGTGGAATTTGTTGGTGTTATTAATGTTATTTTTTGAACTTTTTTGTATTTTTCAATGTTGAGGTTGTTGTTGAATATTTTCTTTTATATCATTGTTGAGGTTGGTCTTGAATTTGTTGGTGTTTTTCAATGTTGAGGTTCTTGTTGAATTTGTTGGTGTTTCTCAATGGTGAGGTTTTTGTTGAATTTTGTGGTCTTTCCATTGTTGAGTTGGTTGTTAAATTTGTTGGTGTTTTTCAATGTTGAGGTTGTTACATTTGTTGGTGATTTTAAACATTGAGGATGTAGTTGAATTTGTTGCTGTTGTCAATGTTTATTTTGTTGAACTTTTTTGTAGTTTTAAAAGTTGAGGTTGTTGATGAATTTTTTATTCCTTTTCAATGTTGAGGTTGTTGTTGAATTTATTGGTGTTTTTCAATGTTGATGTTGTTGAATATGTTGGTGATTTTCAATATTGAGTTTGTTGTTGAATTTGATGGTGTTATCAATGTTATTTTTTGAACTGTTTTGTATTATTCAATGTTGAAGTTGCTGTAGAATTTGTTGGTGCTTTTCAATGTTGAGTTTGTAGTTGAATTTGTTGGTCTTTTTCAATGTTGAGTTTGTTGTTGAATTTGTTGGTGTTTTTCAATGTTGAGGTTGTTATTGAATTTGTTGGTGATTTTTAATATTGGGGTTGATGTTGAATTTGTTGGTATTTTTCAATGTTGCGATTGTTGTTCAATTTTTTGGTGTTTTTCATTTTTGAGGCTGTTGTTGAATTTGTTGGCGTTTTTCATTGTTGAGGATGTTGTTGAATTTGTTGGTGTTATCAATTTTTTTTTGAACTTGTTTGTATTTTTATAAGTTGAGGATGTTGTTGAATTTGTTGGTGTTTTTCAAAGTTGAGGTCGTTGAATTGGTTGGTGATTTTTAATATTGCTGTTGTTGTTGAATTTGTTGGGGTTATCAATTGTTTTATTGGAACTTTTTTGTGTTTCTCAAAGTTGAGGATTTTGCAGAATTTATTGATGTTATCAATGTTTATTTTGTTGAACTTATTTGTAATTTTAAAGGTTGAGGTTGATTTGGAATTTGTTGGTTGTTTTTCATTGTTGAAGTTGTTGTTGAATTTGTCGGCGTTTTTCAATGTTGAGTTTGTTGTTTTATTTTTTGTTGCTGTTCATTGTTGAGGTTTTTGTTGAATTTGTTGGTGTTATCAATGTTCTTTTTTCAACTTTTTTGTACTTTTGAAAGTTGTGGTTATTGTTGAATTTGTTGGTGTTTATCACTGATGAGGTTGTTGTTGAATTTGTTGGAGATTTTCAATGTTGAGGTTGTTGTTGAATTTGTTGGTGATTTTAAATATTGAGGTTGTTGTTGAACTTGTTGGTGATATTCAGTGTTTAGGTTGGTGAATTTATTGGTGATTTTAAATGTTGCGGTTGTTGTTGAATTGGACAGTGTCATCAATGTTTATTTTGTTGAACTTGTTTGTATTTTTAAATGTTGTGGTCGTTGTTGAATTTATTGGTGTTTTCACTGTTCATTTTGTTGAACTTTTTTGCACTTTTAAATGTTGAGGTTGTTGTTGAATTTGTTGGTGTTTTTCAAAGTTGAGGTCGTTGAATTTGTTGGTGATTTTCAATACTGTGGTTGTTGTTGATTTGGTTGGTGTTTTACAATGTTGATGTTGTTTAATTTGTTGGTGTTATTAATGTTATCTTTTGAACTGTTTTTTGTTTTTCAATGTTGAGGTTGTCGAATTTGCTGGTGATTTTCAATAATGAAGTTGTTGATGAATTTGTTGGCGTTATCAACGTTTATTTTGTTGAACTTTATGGTACTTTTAATAATTGAGGTTGTTGTTGAAATTGTTGGCGTTTTTCAATATTGAGGTTGTTGTTAAACTTGTTCGTGTTATCAATGTTATTTTTCGAACTTTTTTGTATTTTTCAAAGTTGAAGTTGTTGTTGAATTTGTTGATATTTTTCAATGTTGAGTTTGTAGTTGAATTTGTTGGTGTTTTTCAATGTTGAATTTGTAGTTGAATTTGTTGATGTTTTTCAATGTTGAGCTTGTTGTTGAATTTGTTGGTGTTTTTTAATGTTGAGGTTCTTGTTGAATTTGTTGGTGTTTTTCCTTGTTGAGGATGTTGTTGAATCTATTGGTGTTTTTGAAAGTTGAGGTCGTTGAATTGTTTGGTGATTTTCAATATTGCTGTTGCTGTTGAATTTGTTGGGGTTATCAAAGGTTTATTTTGAACCATTTTGTGTTTTTCAAAGTTGAGGTTTTTGCTGAATTTATTGATGTTATCAATGTTTATTTTGTTGAACCTTTTTGTACGTTTAAACGTTGAGGTTGTTGTTGAATTTGTTTGTTGTTTTTCATTGTTGAGGTTGTTGTTGAATTTGCTGGCGGTTATCAATGTTGAGGTTGTTGTGGAATTTCTTGGTGCTGTTCATTGTTGAGGTTGTTGTTGAATTTGTTGGTGTTTTTCAATGGTGAGGGTTTTGTTGAATTTGTTGGTGTTTTCAATGTTGACATTGTTGCTAAATTTGATGTTGTTTTTCAATGTTGAGGTTGTTGTTGAATTTGATGGTGTTATCAATGTTCTTTTTTCAACTTTTTTGTACTTTTAAAAGTTGAGGTTGTTTTTGAATTAGTTGGTGATTTTCAATAAGAGGTTGTTGTTGAATTTGTTTGTTGTTTTCAATATTGATGTTGTTGTTGAACTTGATGGTGTTATCAATGGTTTTTTTTTAACTTTTTTGTGTTTTTCAAAGTTGAGGATGTTGCTGAATTTATTGCTTTTATCACTGTTTATTTTGTTGAACTTTTTTGTACATGTAAACGTTGAGGTTGATTTTGAACGTTTTGGTGTTTTTCATTGTTGAGGTTGTTGTTGAATTTGTTGGTGTTTTCATTGTTGAGGTTGTTGTTAAATTTGATGTTGTTTTTCATTGTTGAGGTTGCTGTTGAATTTGATGGTGTTATCAATGTTCTTTTTTCAACTTTTTTGTACTTTTAAATGTTGAGGATGTTGTTGAATTTGTTGGTGATTTTCAATATTGAGGTTGTTGTTGAATTGGTTGGTGATTTTCAATATTGACGTTGTTGTTGAATTTGATGGTGTTATCAATGGTTTTTTTTTAACTTTTTTGTGTTGTTCAAAGTTGAGGTTGTTGCTGAAATTATTGGTGTTATCAATTAATTGTTTTGTTGAACTTTTTTGTACTTTTTAAAGTTGAAGTTGATTTTGAATTTGTTGGTGTTTTTCATTGTTGAGGTAGTTGTTGAATTTTTTGGTGACTTTTAATGTTGAGGTTGTTGTTGAATTGGACAGTGTCATCAATGTTTATTTTGTTGAACTTGTTTGTATTTTTAAAAGTTGTGGTCGTTGTTGAATTTATTGGTATTTCCACTGTTCATTTTGTTGAACTTTTTTGTACTTTTAAATGTTGAGGTTGTTGTTTAATTTGTTGGTGTTTTTCAATGTTGATGTTGTTGAATTTGCTGGTGATTTTCAATATTGAGGTTGTTGATGAATTTGTTGGTGTTATCAATGTTTGTTTTGTTGAACTTTTTGGTACTTTTAATAGTTGAGGTTGTTGTTTAAATTGTTTGGATTTTCAATATTGAGGTTGTTGTTGAAATAGTTGGCGTTTTTCAATGTTGAGGTTGTTGTTGAACTTGTTGGTGTTATCAATGTTATTTTTTGAACTGTTTTGTATTTTTCAATGTTGAGTTGTTGTTGAATTTGTTGATGTTTTTCAATGTTGAGGTTCTAGTTGAATTTGTTGGTGTTTTTCATTGTTGAGGATGTTGTTGAATTTGTTGGTGTTATCAAATTTTTTGTTGAACTTGTTTGTATTTTTAAATGTTGAGGATGTTGTTGAATCTGTTGGTGTTTTTGAAAGTTGAGGTCGTTCAATTGGTTGGTGATTTTCAATATTGCTGTTGCTGTTGAATTTTTTGGGGTTATCAATGGTTTTTTTTGAACTTTTTTGTGTTTTTCAAAGTTGAGGTTTTTGCTGAATTTAATGATGTTATCAATGTTTATTTTGTTGAACTTTTTTGTACGTTTAAACGTTGAGGTTGATTTTGAATTTGTTGGTTGTTTTTCATTGTTGAGGATGTTGTTGAATTTGCTGGCGGTTTTCAGTCTTGAGGTTGTTGTTGAATTTCTTGGTGCTGTTCATTGTTGAGGTTGTTGTTGAATTTGTTGGTGTTTTTCAATGGTGAGGTTTTTGTTGAATTTGTTGGTGTTTTCATTGTTGAGGTTGTTGTTAAATTTGAAGTTGTTTTTCAATGTTGAGGTTGTTGTAGAATTTGTTGGTGTTTTTCAAAGTTGTGGTCGTTGAAGTTGTTGGTGATTTTCAATATAGAGGTTGTCGTTGAATTTGTTGGTGTTATCAAAGGGTTTTTTTGAACTTTTTTGTATTTTTCAAAGTTGAGGTTGTTGATGAATTTGTTGGTGATATACAGTGTTGAGGTTGTTGAATTTTTTGGTGATTTTCAATATTGAGGTTGTTGTTGAATTTGTTGGCGTTTTTCAATGTTAAGGTTGTTGAATTTTGTTGGTGATTTTCAATATTGAGGTTGTTATTGAATTTGTTGGTGTTATTAATGTTATTTTTTGAAATTGTTTGTATTTTTCAATGTTGAGGTTGTTGATGAATATTTGCTTTTATATCATTCTTGAGGTTGTTCTTGAATTTGTTGGTATTTTTCAATGTTGCGGTTGTTGTTGAATTTTTTGGTGTTTTTCATTGTTGAGGTTGTTGTTGAATTTGTTGGTGTTTTTCAATGTTAAGGTTGTTGTTGAATTTTTTGCTGATTTTCAAAGTTGAGATTGTTGTTAAATTTGTTGATTTTTTCAATGTTGATGTTGTTGTTGAATTTGTTGGTGATATTCAGTGTTTAGTTTGGTGAATTTATTGGTGATTTTAAATGTTGAAGTTGTTGTTGAATTGGACAGTGTCATCAACGTTTATTTTGTTGAACTTGTTTGTATTTTTAAAAGATGTGGTCGTTGTTGAATTTATTGGTGTTTTCACTGTTTATTTTGTTGAACTTTTTTGTACTTTTAAATGTTGAGGTTGTTGTTTAATTTGTTGATGTTTTTCAAAGTTGAGGTCGTTGAATTCGTTGGTGATTTTCAATATTGCGGTTGTTGTTGAATCTGTTGGTGTTTTTCAACGTTGATGTTGTTGAATTTGTTGGTGTTATCAATGTTATCTTTTGAACTGTTTTTTGTTTTTCAATGTTGAGGTTGTTGAATTTGCTGGTGATTTTCAATATTGAGGTTGTTGATGAAATTGTTGGTGTTATCAACGTTTATTTTGTTGAACTTTTTCTTACTTTTAATAGATGAGGTTGTTGTTGAAATTGTTTGGATTTTCAATATTGAGGTTGTTGTTGAAATTGTGGCGTTTTTCAATGTTGAGGTTGTTGTTAAACTTGTTGATGTTATCAATGTTATTTTTCGAACTTTTTTGTATTTTTCAAAGTTGGAGTTGTTGTTGAATTTGTTGGTGTTTTTCAATGTTTAGGTTGTTGTTGAATTTTTTGATGATCTTAAATGATGAGGTTGTTGTTGAATTGGACAGTGTCATCAATGTTTATTTTGTTGAACTTGTTTGTATTTTTAAAGTTGTGGTTGTTGTTGAATTTATTGCTGTTTTTCAAAGTTCACGTCATTGAAATTGTTGGTGATTTTCAGTATTGAGGTTGTTGATGAATTTGTTGGTGTTAACAACATTTATTTTGTTTAACTTTTTTCTACTTTTAAATGTTGAGGTTGTTGTTGAAATTGTTTGGATTTTCAATATTGAGGTTGTTGTTGAAATTGTTGGTGTTATCAATGTTATTTTTTGAACTTTTTGTATTTTTCAAAGTTGAAGTTGTTGTTGAATTTGTTGGTATTTTTCAATGTTGAATTTGTAGTTGAATTTGTTGGCGTTTTTCACTGTTGAGGTTGTTGTTGAATTTGTTGGTGATTTTCAATATTGGGGTTGTTGTTGAATTTGTTGGTGTTATCAATGTTATTTTTTGAACTGTTTTGTATTTTTCAATGTTGAGGTTGTTGTTGAATTTGTTGGTATTTTTCAATGTTGCAATTGTTGTTCAATTTTTTGGTGTTTTTCATTTTTGAGGATGTTTTTGAATTTGTTGGTGTTATCAATTTTTTTTTGAACTTGTTTGTATTTTTAAAAGTTGAGGATGTTGTTGAATTTGTTGATGTTTTTCAAAGTTGAGGTTGTTGAATTGGTTGGTGATTGTTAATATTGCTGTTGTTGTTGAATTTGTTGGGGTTATCAATTGTTTTATTGGAACTTTTTTGTGTTTCTCAAAGTTGAGGTTTTTGCAGAATTTATTGATGTTATCAATATTTATTTTGTTGAACTTATTTGTAATTTTAAAGGTTGAGGTTGATTTGGAATTTGCTGGTTGTTTTTCATTGTTGAAGTTGTTGTTGAATTTGTCGGCGTTTTTCAATGTTGAGGTTATTGTTTTATTTTTTGTTGCTGTTCATTGTTGAGGTTTTTGTTGAATTTGTTGGTGTTATCAATGTTCTTTTTTCAACTTTTTTGTACTTTTAAAACTTATGGTTATTGTTGAATTTTTTGGTGTTTATCACTGATGAGGTTGTTGTTGAATTTGTTGGTGTTTTTCAATGATGAGGTTGTTGTTGAATTTGTTGGTGATTTTCAATGTTGAGGTTGTTGTTAAATTTGTTGATGTTTTTCAATGTTGATGTTGTTGTTGAACTTGTTGGTGATATTCAGTGTTTAGGTTGGTGAATTTATTGGTGATTTTAAATGTTGAGGTTGTTGTTGAATTGGACAGTGTCATCAATGTTTATTTTGTTGAACTTGTTTGTATTTTTAAAAGTTGTGGTCGTTGTTGAATTTATTGGTATTTCCACTGTTCATTTTGTTGAACTTTTTTGTACTTTTAAATGTTGAGGTTGTTGTTTAATTTGTTGGTGTTTTTCAATGTTGATGTTGTTGAATTTGTTGGTGTTATCACTGTTTACTTTTGAACTGTTTTGTGTTTTTTCAATGTTGAGGTTGTTGAATTTGCTGGTGATTTTCAATATTGAGGTTGTTGATGAATTTGTTGGTGTTATCAATTTCATTGTTAAACTTGTTTGTATTTTTAAAAGTTGAGGATGTTGTTGAATCTGTTGGTGTTTTTGAAAGTTGAGTTCGTTGAATTGGTTGGTGATTTTCAATATTGCTGTTGCTGTTGAATTTGTTGGGGTTATCAATGGTTTTTTCTGAACTTTTTTGTGTTTTTCAAAGTTGAGGTTTTTGCTGAATTTATTGATGTTATCAATGTTTATTTTGTTGAACTTTTTTGTACGTTTAAACGTTGAGGTTGATTTTGAATTTGTTGGTTGTTTTTCATTGTTGAGGATGTTGTTGAATTTGTTGGTGGTTTTCAATGTTGAGGTTGTTGTTGAATTTCTTGGTGCTGTTCATTGTTGAGGTTGTTGTTGAATTTGTTGGTGTTTTTCAATGGTGAGGTTTTTGTTGAATTTGTTGGTGTTTTCATTGTTGAGGTTGTTGTTAAATTTGATGTTGTTTTTCAATGTTGAGGTTGTTGTAGAATTTGTTGGTGTTTTTCAAAGTTGAGGTCGTTGAATTTGTTGGTGATTTTCAATATAGAGGTTGTTGTTGAATTTATTGGTGTTATCAATGGGTTTTTTTTGAACTTTTTTGTGTTTTTCAAGTTGAGGTTGTTGCTGAATTTGTTGGTGATATTCAATGTTGAGGTTGTTGAATTTTTTGGTGATTTTCAATATTGAGGTTGTTGTTGAATTTGTTGGCGTTTTTCAATGTTGAGGTTGTTGAATTTTGTTGGTGATTTTCAATATTTAGGTTTTTGTGGAATTTGTTGGTGTTATTAATGTTATTTTTTGAACTTTTTTGTATTTTTCAATGTTGAGGTTCTTGTTGAATTTGTTGGTGTTTCTCAATGGTGAGGTTTTTGTTGAATTTTGTGGTCTTTCCATTGTTGAGCTGGTTGTTAAATTTGTTGATGTTTTTCAATGTTGAGGTTGTTACATTTGTTGGTGATTTTAAACATTGAGGATGTAGTTGAATTTGTTGGTGTTGTCAATGTTTATTTTGTTGAACTTTTTTGTAGTTTTAAAAGTTGAGGTTGTTGCTGAATTTTTTATTCCTTTTCAATGTTGAGGTTGTTGTTGAATTTGTTTTGTGTTTTTCAATGTTGAGGTTGTTGTTGAATTTATTGGTGTTTTTCAATGTTGATGTTGTTGAATTTGTTGGTGATTTTCAATATTGAGTTTGTTGGTGAATTTGTTGGTGTTATCAATGTTGAGGTTGTTAATGAATTTGTTGGTGATTTTTAATATTGGGATTGTTGTTGAATTTGTTGGTGTTATCAATGTTATTTTTTGAACTGTTTTGTATTTTTCAATGTTGAGGTTGTTGTTGAATTTGTTGGTATTTTTCAATGTTGTGATTGTTGTTCAGTTTTTTGGTCTTTTTCATTTTTGAGGCTGTTGTTGAATTTGTTGCTGTTTTTCATTGTTGAGGATGTTGTTGAATTTGTTGGTGTTATCAATTTTTTTTTGAACTTGTTTGTATTTTTATAAGTTGAGGTTGTTGAATTGCTTGGTGATTTTTAATATTGCTGTTGTTGTTGAATTTGTTGGGGTTATCAATTGTTTTATTTGAACTTTTTTGTGTTTCTCAAAGTTGAGGTTTTTGCTGAATTTATTGATGTTATCAATGTTTATTTTGTTGAATTTATTTGTAATTTTAAAGGTTGAGGTTGATTTGGAATTTGTTGGTTGTTTTTCATTGTTGAAGTTGTTGTTGAATTTGTTGGCGTTTTTCAATGTTGAGGTTGTTGTTTTATTTTTTGTTGCTGTTCATTGTTGAGGTTTTTGTTGAATTTGTTGGTGTTATCAATGTTCTTTTTTCAACTTTTTTGTACTTTTAAAAGTTGTGGTTATTGTTGAATTTGTTGGTGTTTATCACTGATGAGGTTGTTGTTGAATTTGTTGGTGATTTTCAATGGTGAGGTTTTTGTTGAATTTGTTGGTGTTTTCATTGTTGAGGTTGTTTTTAAATTTGATGTTGTTTTTCAATGTTGAAGTTGTTGTAGAATTTGTTGGTGTTCTTCAAAGTTAAGGTCGTTGAATTTGTTGGTGATTTTCAATATAGAGGTTTTTGTTGAATTTGTTGGTGTTATCAATGGGATTTTTTGAACTTTTTTGTGTTTTTCAAAGTTGAGGTTGTTGATGAATTTGTTGGTGATATTCAGTGTTGAGGTTGTTGAATTTTGTTGGTGATTTTCAATATTGAGGTTGTTGTTGAATTTGTTGGTGTTATTAATGTTATTTTTTGAACTTTTTTGTATTTTTCAATGTTGAGGTTGTTGTTGAATTTGTTGGTGATTTTCAATATTGAGGTTGTTGTTCAATTTGTTGGTGTTATCAATGGCTTTTTTCAACTTTTTAGTACTTTTAAAAGTTGAGGTTGTTTTTGAATATTTTGGTGTTATCAATGTTTTCTTTTGATCTTCAATATTGAGATTGTTGTTCTTTTGATTTTCAATATTGAGGTTGTTGTTCAATTTGTTGGTGTTATCAATGGCTTTTTTCAACTTTTTAGTACTTTTAAAAGTTGAGGTTGATGTTGAATTTGTTGGTGTTTTTCAATGATGAGGTTGTTGTTGAATTTGTTGGTGATTTTCAATGTTGAGGTTCTTGTTAAATTTGTTGATGTTTTTCAATGTTGATGTTGTTGTTGAACTTGTTGGTGATATTCAGTGTTTAGGTGGGTCAATTTATTGGTGATTTTAAATGTTGAGGTTGTTGTTGAATTGGACAGTGTCATCAATGTTTATTTTGTTGAACTTGTTTGTATTTTTAAAAGTTGTGGTCGTTGTTGAATTTATTGGTATTTTCACTGTTCATTTTGTTGAACTTTTTTGTACTTTTAAATGTTGAGATTGTTGTTTAATTTGTTGATGTTTTTCAAAGTTGAGGTCGTTGAATTTGTTGGTGATTTTCAATATTGAGGTTGTTGTTGATTTGGTTGGTGTTTTACAATGTTGATGTTGTTGAATTTGTTGGTGTTATCAATGTTATCTTTTGAACTGTTTTTTGTTTTTCAATGTTGAGGTTGTTGAATTTGCTGGTGATTTTCAATATTGAAGTTGTTGATGAATTTGTTGGTGTTATCAACGTTTATTTTGTTGAACTTTATGGTACTTTTAATAGTTGAGGTTGTTGTTGAAATTGTTTGGATTTTCAATATTGAAGTTGTTGTTGAAATTGTTGGTGTTTTTCAATATTGAGGTTGTTGTTAAACTTGTTGGTGTTATCAATGTTATTTTTCGAACTTATTTGCATTTTTCAAAGTTGAAATTGTTGTATAATTTGTTGATATTTTTCAATGTTGAGTTTGTAGTTGAATTTGTTGGTGTTTTTCAATGTTGGATTTGTTGTTGAATTTGTTGATGTTTTTCAATGTTGTGGTTGTTGTTGAATTTGTTGGTGTTTTTCAATGTTGAGGTTGTTGAATTTGTTTGTGTTTTACATTGTTGAGGATGTTCTTGAATCTGTTGGTGTTTTTGAAAGTTGAGGTCGTTGAATTGTTTGCTGATTTTCAATATTGCTGTTGCTGTTCAATTTGATGGGGTTATCAATTGTTTTTTTTGAACTTTTTTGTGTTTTTCAAAGTTGAGGTTTTTGCTGAATTTATTGATGTTATCAATGTTTATTTTGTTGAACTTTTTTGTACGTTTAAACGTTGAGGTTGATTTTGAATTTGTTGGTTGTTTTTCATTGTTGAGGTTGTTGTTGAATTTCTTGGTGCTGTTCATTGTTGAGGTTGTTGTTGAATTTGTTGGTGTTTTTCAATGGTCAGGTTTTTGTTGAATTAGTTGGTGTTTTCATTGTTGAGGTTGTTGTTAAATTTGATGTTGTTTTTAAATGCTGTTGTTGTTGTTGAATTTGATGTTGTTATCAATGTTTTTTTTTTCAACTTTTTTGTACTTTTAAAAGTTGAGTTTGTTGTTGAATTTGTTGGTGATTTTCAATATTGAGGTTGTTGATGAATTTGTTGGTGATTTTCAATATTGGGGTTGTTGTTGAATTTGTTGGTGTTATCAATGTTATTTTTTGAACTGTTTTGTATTTTTCAATGCTGAGGTTGTTGTTGAATTTGTTGGTATTTTTCAATGTTGCGATTGTTGTTCAATTTTTTGGTGTCTTTCATTGTTGAGGCTGTTGCTGAATTTATTGGTTTTATCACTGTTTATTTTGTTGAACTTTTTTATACTTTTAAACGTTGAGGTTGATTTTGAATGTTTTGTTGTTTTACATTGTTGAGGTTGTTGTTGAATTTTTTGGCGTTTTTCAATTTCGAGGTTGTTGTTGAATTTGTTGGTGTTTTTCAATGTTGAGCTTTTTGTTGAATTTGTTGGTGTTTTCATTGTTGAGGTTGTTGTTAAATTTGATGTTGTTTTTCAATGTTGATGTTGTTGTTGAATTTGATGGTGTTATCAATGTTCTTTTTATAACTTTTTTGTACTTTTAAAAGATGAGGTTGTTGTTGAATTTGTTGGTGAATTTCAATATTGAGGTTGTTGTTGAATTTGTTGGTGATTTTCAATATTGACGTTGTTGTTGGGTTTGATGGTGTCATCAATGGTTGCTTTTGAACTTTTTTGTGTCGTTCAAAGTTGAGGTTGTTGCTGAAATTATTGGTGTTATCAATTATTTATTTTGTTGAACTTTTTTGTACTTTTTAAAGTTGAAGTTGATTTTGAATTTGTTGGTGTTTTTCATTTTTGAGGTTGTTGTTGAATTTTTTGGTGATTTTAAATGTTGAGGTTGTTGTTGAATTGGACAGTGTCATCGATGTTTATTTTGTTGAACTTATTTGTATTTTTAAAAGTTAAGGTTGTTGTTGAATTTATTGATATTTTCACTGTTCAATTTGTTGAACTTTTTTGTACTTTTAAATGTTGAGGTTGTTGTTCAATTTGTTGGTGTTTTTCAAAGTTGACGTAGTTGAAATTGTTGGTAATTTTCAATATTGAGGTTGTTGTTGAACTTGTTTTTTTTCAATGTTGATGTTGTTGAATTTGCTGGGGATTTTCAATATTGAGGTTGTTGTTGAAATTGTTGGAGTTTTTCAATGTTGAGGTTGTGTTGAACTTGTTGGCGTTATCAATGTTATTTTTTGAATTTTTTTGTATTTTACAAAGTTGAAGTTGTTGTTGAATTTGTTGGTATTTTTCAATGTTGAGGTTGTTGTTGAATTTGTTGGTGATTTTCAATATTGGGGTTGTTGTTGAATTTGTTGCTGTTATCAATGTTATTTTTTGAACTGTTTTGTATTACTCAATGTTGAGGTTCTTGTTGAATTTGTTGGTGTTTTTCAATGTTGAGGTTGTTGTTGAATTTGTTGGTGTTATCAATGTTATTTTTTGAACTGTTTTGTATTTTTCAATGTTGTGGTCGTTGTTGAATTTGTTGGTATTTTTCAATGTTGCGATTGTTGTTCTATTTTTTTGTGTTTTTAATTGTTGAGGCTGTTGTTGAATTTGTTGGTGTTATCAATTTTTTTGTTGAACTTGTTTGTATTTTTAAAACTTGAGGATGTTGTTGAATTTGTTGGTGTTTTTCAAAGTTGAGGTTGTTGAATTGGTTGGTGATTTTTAATATTGCTCTTGTTGTTGAAGTTGTTGGGGTTATCAATGGTTTTATTTGAACTTTTTTGTGTTTTTCAAAGTTGAGGTTTCTGCAGAACTTATTGATGTTATCAATGTTTATTTTGTTGAACTTATTTGTAATTTTAAAGGTTGAGGTTGATTTTGAATTTGTTGGTTGTTTTTCATTGTTGAGGTTGTTGTTGAATTTTTTGTTGCTGTTCATTGTTGAGGTTGTTGGTGATTTTGTTGGTGTTATCAATGTTCTTTTTTCAACTTTTTTGTACTTTTAAAAGTTGAGGTTATTGTTGAATTTGTTGGTGTTTATCACTGATGAGGTTGTTGTTGAATTTGTTCGTGATTTTTAATGTTGAGGTTGTTGTTGAATTTGTTGGTTATTTTAACTATTGAGGTTGTTGTTCAACTTGTTGGTGTTATCAATGGCTTTTTTCAACTTTTTAGTACTTTTAAAAGTTGAGGTTGTTGTTGAATTGGTTGGTGTTTTTCAATGATGAGGTTGTTGTTGAATTTGTTGGTGATTTTCAATGTTGAGGTTGTTGTTGAATTTGTTGGTGATTTTCAATGTTTTTTTGTTGAACGTGGCTGTAATTTTAAAAATTGAGGTTGTTCTTGAATTTGTTGGTGTTTTTCAAAGTTGAGGTCGTTGAATTTGTTGGTGATTTTCAATATTGGGTTTGTTGTTGAATTTGTTGGTGTTATCAATGGTTTTGTTAAACTTTTTTGTGTTTTTCAAAGTTGAGGTTGTTGCTGAATTTGTTTTTGATATTCAGTGTTAAGGTTGTTAAATTTGTTGGTGATTTTCAAGATTGATGTAGTTGTTGAATTTGTTGGCGTTTTTCAATGTTGAGGTTTTTGTTCAACTTTTTGGTGTTTTCATTGTTGAGGTTGTTGTTAAATTTGTTGGTTCTTTACAATGTTGATGTTGTTGTTGAATTTGTTGGTGACTTTCAATATTGAGGTTAATGTTGAATTTGTTCCTGTTATCAATGTTATTTTTTGAGCTTTTTTGTATTTTCAATGTTGAGGTTGTTGTTGAATTTGTTGGTATTTTTCAGTGTTGAGGTTGTTGTTGAACTTGTTTGTATTTTTAAAAGTTAAGGATGTTGTTGAATTTGTTGGTGTTGAATATGTTGAGGTTGTTGAATTTGTTGTTGTTTTTCAATGTTGAGGTTGTTTTTGAATTTGTTGGTGATTTTCAATAATGAGTTTGTTGTTGAACTTGTTGGAGTTATCAATGTTTTTTTTGTTGAACTTGTTTGTATTTTTAAAAGTTGAAGTTGTTGTTGAATTTATTGGTGTTTTTCAATGTTGAGGTTGTAGTTGAATTTGTTGGTGTTGTCAATGTATATTTTTTGAAATTTTTTGTAGTTTTAAAAGTTGAGGTTGTTGCTGAATTTTTAAATTGTTTTTCAATGTTGATGTTGTTGAAATTCTTTGTGTTTTTTATTGTTGAGCTTGCGGAATTTCTTGGTGATTTTACATGTTGAAATTGTTGTTGAATTGGAAAGGGTCATCAATGTTTATATTGTTGAATTTGTTTGTATTTTTAAAAGTTGTGGTTCTTGTTGAATCTATTGGTATTATCAATGTCTACTTTGTTGAACTTTTTTCTAAATTTAAATGTTGAGGTTATTGTTTAATTTGTTGGTGTTTTTCAAAGTTGAGGTCGTTGAATTTGTGGGTCAATTTGAATATTGAGGTTGTTGTTGAATTTGTTGGTGTTATGAATGTTTTATTTTAAAAACTTTTTTGTGTTTTTCAAAGTTTACGTTGTTGCTGATTTTGTTGGTGATTTTCAATATTGAGGTTGTTGTTGAATTTGTTGGCGTTTTTCAATGTTGAGGTTGTTGTTTAATTTGTTGGTGTTATCAATGTTATTTTTTGAACTTTTTTGTATTTTTCAATGCTGAGGTTGTTGTTGAATTTGTTGGTATTTATCAATGTTGCGGTTATTGTTGAATTTTTCGCTATTTTTCATTGTTGAGGTTGTTGTTGAACATGTTTGTATTTTTATAAGTTAAGGATGTTGTTGAATTTGTTGAGGTTGTTGATTTTGTTGGTGTTGAATATGTTGAGGTTGTTGAATTTGTTGGTGTTTTTCAATGTTGAGGTTGTTGTTGAATATGTTGGAGTTATCAATGTTTTTTTTTGTTAAACTTGTTTGTATTTTTCAAAGTTGAGGTTGTTGTTTAATTTGTTGGTGTTATCATAGTTGAGGCCTTTGAATTTGTTGGTGATTTTCAATATTGTGGTTGTTGTTGAATTTGTTGGTGTTATGAATGTTTTTTTTTAAAACTTTTTTGTGTTTTTCAAAGTTAAGGTTGTTGCTGAATTTGTTGGTGATATTCAGTGTTGAGGTTGTTGAATTTGTTGGTGTTTTTCAAAGTTGAGGTTGTTGTTGAATTTGTTTGTGTTTTTCAAAGTTGAGGTCGTTGAATTTGTTGGTAATTTTCAATATTGAGGTTGTTGTTGAATTTGTTGGTGTTATCAATGTTATTTTTTGAACTTTTTTGTATTTTTGAAAGCTGAGGTTGTTGCTGAATTTGTTGGTGTTTTTCAATGTTGAGGTTGTTGAATTTGTTGGTGATTTTCAATATTGCGCTTGTTGCTGAATTTGTTGGTTTTATGAATGTTTTTTTTGGACTTTTTTGTGTTTTTCAATCTTGAGTTTGTTGCTGAATTTGTTGGTGATATTCAATATTGTGGTTGTTGTTGAGTTTGTTGGCGTTTTTAAATATTCAGGTTGTTGTTGAATTTGTTGGTGTTAAAAATTTTTTTTTGAACTTTTTTGTGTTTTTCCACGTTGAGGTTGTTGCTGAATTTGTTGGTGATACTCAGTGTTGAGGTTGTTGAATTTGTTGGTGCTTTACAATGTTGTGGTTGTTGTTGAATTTGTTGGTGTTTTTCAATGTTCAGGTTATTGGTCAATTTGTTGACGTTATCAATGTTATTTTTTGATATTTTTGTATTTTTGAAAGTTGAGGTTGTTGTTGAATTTATTGATGTTTTTCAATGATGAGGTTGTCCTTGAATTTGTTGGTGTTTTTCAATGTTGAGGTCGTTGAATTTGTTGGTGATTTTCAATATTCAGGTTTTTGTTGAATTTGTTGGTATTATGAATGGTTTTTTGAACTTTTTTGTGCTTTTCAATCTTGAGTTTGTTGCTGAATTTGTTGCTGTTGTTCAATATTCAGGTTGTTGTTGAATTTGTTGGTGATTTTCAATATTCAGGTTGTTGTTGAATTTGTTGGTGTAATGAATATATTTCTTGAAATTCTTTGTGCTTTTCAAAGTTCAGGTTGTTGCTGAATTTGTTGGTGATATTCAGTGTTGAGCTTGTTGAATTTGTTGGTGATTTTCAATATTGAGGTTGTTGTTAATATTTGTTGGTGTTATCAACGTTTATTTTGTTGAACTTTTTTGTACTTTTAAATGTTGAGGTTGTTGCTGAAATATTGAGGTTGTTGTTGAAATTGTTGGCGTTTTTCAATGTTGAGTTTGTTGTTGGAATTATTTGTGATTGTCAATATTGAGGTTGTTGTTGAACATGTTGGTGTTATCAATGTTATTTTTGAACTTTTTTGGATTTTTGAAAGTTGAGGTTGCTGTTTAATTTGTTGTTGTTTTTCAATGTTGAGGTTGATGTTGAATTTACTTGTGTTTTTCAAAGTTGTGGTCGTTGAATTTGTTGGTGATTTTCAATATTGAGGGTGTTTTTTGAATTTGTTGGTGTTCTGAATGTTTCTTTCTTTAACTATTTTGTCTTTTTCAAAGTCGATGTTGTTGCTAAATTTGTTGGTGATACTCAGTGTTGAGCCTGTTGAATCTGTTGCTGTTTTTCAATGTTGTGGTTGTTGTTGAATTTGTTGGTGTTATCAATGTTATTTTTTGAACTTTTTTGTATTTTTGAAAGCTGAGGTTGTTGCTGAATTTGTTGGTGTTTTTCAATGTTGAGGTTGTTGAATTTGTTGGTGATTTTCAATATTGCGCTTGTTGCTGAATTTGTTGGTTTTATGAATGTTTTTTTTGGACTTTTTTGTGTTTTTCAATCTTGAGGTTGTTGCTGAATTTCTTGGTGATATTCAGTGTTGAGGTTGTTGAATATTTTGGTGATTTTTAATATTGAGGTTGTTGTTGAATTCGTTGGTGATTTTCAACATTGAGTTCCTTGTTGAATTTTTTGGTTTTATCAATGTTTTTTGTTGAACTTGTTTGTATTTTTTAAAGATGAGGTTGTCATTGAATTTGTTGGTGTTTTTCAAAGTTGAGGTCGTTGAATTTGTTGGTGATTTTCAATATTTAGATTGTTGTTAAATTTGTTGGTGTTATCAACGTTTATTTTGTTGAACTTTTTTGTACTTTTAAAAGTTGAGGTTGTTGTTGAATTTGTTGGAGTTTTTCAATGTTGAGTTTGTTGTTGGTATTGTTGATGATTGTCAATATTGAGGTTGTTGTTTAATATGTTGGTGTTATCAATGTTATTTTTTTGAAAGTTTTTGTATTTTCAAAGCTGATGTTGTTGTTGAATTTGTTGGTGTTTTTCAATGTTGAGGTTGTTGCTGAATTTCTTGGTGATGTTCAGTGTTGAGGTTGTTGAATTTGTCAGTGATTTTCAATATTGAGGTTGTTGTTAAATTTGTTGGTGTTATCAACGTTTATTTTGTTGACTTTTGTGTACTTTAAAAAGTTGAGGTTGTTGTTGAATTTGTTGGGATTTTCAATATTGAGGTTGTTGTTGAAATTGTTGGAGTTTTTCAGTGTTGATTTTGTTGTTGGTATTGTTGATGATTGTCAATATTGAGGTTGTTGTTGAATATGTTGGTGTTATCAATGTTATTTTTTTGAAACTTTTTGTATTTTTCAAAGTTGAAGTTGTTGAATTTGTTGCTGTTTTTCAATATTGAGGTTGTCGTTGAATTTTTGGGTGTTTATAAATGTTGAGGTTGTTGTTGAATTTGTTGGTGTTATCAATGTTATTTTTTGAACTTTTTTGTATTTTTGAACGTTGAGGTTGTTGTTGAATTTGTTGTTGTTTTTCAATGTTGAGGTTGATGTTGAATTTGTTGGTGTTCTGAATGATTTTTTTGAACGTTTTTGTGTTTTTCAAAGTTGGGGTTGTTGCTGAATGTGTTGGTGATACTCAGTGTTGAGATCGTTGAATTTGTTGGTGTTTTTCAATGTTGTGGTTGTTGTTGAATTTGTTGGTGTTTTCCAATGTTAAGGTTGTTATTGAAATTTTTTGCGTTTTTCAATGTTGAAGTTGTTGTTCAAACTGTTGGTGTTTTTCAATGTTGAGGTCCTTGAATTTGTTGGCGATTTTCAATATTCAGGTTGTTGTTCAATTTGTTGGTGTTATGACTGGTTTTTTTGAACTTTTTTGTGTCTTTCAAAGTTGAGGTTGTTGCTGAATTTGTTGGTGATATTCAGTCTTGAGGTTGTTGAATTTGTTAGTGATTTTCAATATTGAGGTTGATGTTGAATTTGTTGGTGTCATCAATGTTATTTATTGAACTGTTTTGTATTTTTCAATGTTGAGGTTGTTGTTGAATTTGTTGGTGTTTTTCATTGTTGAGGTTGTTGTTGAATTTGTTGGTGCTTTTCATTGTTGAGGTTGTTCTTGAATTTGTTGGTGTTTTTCAATGTTGAGGTTGTTTTTGAATTTGTTGGCGTTTTTCAATGTTGAATTTGTTGTTGGAATTGTTGGTGATTTTCAATATGGAGGTTGTTGTTTAATTTGTTGGTATTATCAACGTTTATTTTGTTGAAATTTTGTACTTTTAAAAGCTGAGGTTGGTGTTGAATTTTTTGGGATTTTCAATATTGAGCTTGTTGTTGAAACTGATGGCGTTTTTCAATGTTGAGTTTGTTGTTGGAATTGTTGGTGATTTTCAATATTGTGGTTGTTGTTGAATTTGTTGGTGTTTTTCAATGTTGAGGTTGTTGTTGAATTTGTTGGTGTTATCAATGTTATTTTTTGAACTTTTTTGTATTTTTTAAAGTTGAGGTTGTTTTTGAATTTGTTGGTGTTTTTCATTGTTGATGTTACTGATGTTTTTCAATGTTGAAGATGTTGTTGAATTTGTTGGTGTTTTAGCTTTTTGAGGTTGTTGGTGTTATCAATGTTTTTTGTTGAACTTGTTTGTATTTTTAAAAGTTGAGATTGTTGTTGAATTTGTTGGTGTTTTTCAAAGTTGAGGTCGTTGAAATTTGATGAAGATTTTCAATATTGAGGTTGTTGTTGATTTTGTTGGTGTTATGAATGTTTTTTTTTAAACTGCATAAACAGTGCCCCCATCATAAACTCTATTTAAACAGTGCCCCCATCATAAAAAGTATTTAAACAGTGCCCCCATCATAAACACTATTTAAACTGTGCCCCCATCATAAACACTATTTAAACAGTGCCCCCATCATAAACACTATATAAACAGTGCCCCCATCATAAACACTATTTAAACAGTGCCTCAATCATAAACACTATTTAAAAGGTGCCCCCATCATAAACACTACTTAAACAATGCCCCCATCATAAACACTATATAAACAGTCGCCGCATCATAAAAACTATTTAAACAGTGCGCCATCATAATCACTATTAAATCAGTGCTCCATCATAAACGCTATTAAATTAGTTCAAAAAGTGTTAATGATGGGGCACTGTTTATATTCTGTTTTTGATTGGGCACTGGTTATATAGTGTTTATGATGGGGAACTGTTTAAATAGTGATGGGGCCAGAATTTAAAGTCAGTCCTGGGACAGTGCACATCACTGTTTAAATAATGTTTATGATGGGGCACTGTTTATATAGTGTTTATGATGGGTCACTGTTTAAATAGTGTTTATGATGGGGGCACTGTTTATATAGTGTTTATGATGGGGGCACTGTTTAAATAGTGTTTATGATGGGGGCACTGTTTAAATAGTGTTTATGATGGGGGGCACTGTTTATATAGTGTTTATGATGGGGGCACTGTTTATATAGTGTTTATGATGGGGGCACTGTTTAAATAGTGTTTATGATGGGGGCACTGTTTAAATAGTGTTTATGATGGGGGCACTGTTTAAATAGTCTTTATGATGGGGCACTGTTTAAATAGTGTTTATGATGGGTTACTGTTTATATAGAGTTTATGATGGGGCACTGTTTATATAGTGTTTATGATGGGTTACTGTTTATATAGTGTTTATGATGAAGGCACAGTTTATATAGTGTTTATGATGGGTGCACTGTTTCAATAGTGTTTATGATGGGGCACTGTTTAATTAGTATTTATGATGGGGGCACTGTTTAAATAGTGTTTATGATGGGGCACTGTTTAAATAGTGTTTATGATGGGGGGACTGTTTATATAGTGTTTATGATGGGGGTACAGTTTAAATAGTGTTTATGATGGGGCACCGTTTAAATAGTGTTTATGATGGGGGCACTGTTTATATAGTGTTTATGATGGGGCACTGTTTATATAGTCTTTATGAGGTGGGCACCGTTTAAAAAGGGTTTATGATGGGGCACTGTTTAAATAGTGTTTATGATGTGGGATCTGTTTAAATAATATTTATGATGGGGGCACTGTTTATATAATGTTTATGATGGGGGCACTGTTTAAATAGTGTTTATGATGGGGCACTGTTTAAGTAGTGTTTATGATAGGGCACTGCTTAAATAGGGTTTATGCTGGGGGCACTCTTATTATAGTGTTTATGATGGGGCACTGTTTAAATAGTGTTTATGATGGGGCACTGTTTAATTAGTGTTTATGATGGGGCACTGTTTATATAGTGTTTATGATAGGGGTACTGTTTAAATAGGGTTTATGATGGGGGCACTGTTTAAATAGGGTTTATGATGGGGGCACTGTTGAAATAGGGTTTATGATGGGGCACTGTTTAAATAGTGTTTATAATGGGGGCACTGTTTATATAGTGTTTATGATAGGGGTACTGTTTAAATAGTGTTTATGATGGGGGCACTGTTTAAATAGTGTTTATGATGGGGGCACTGTTTAAATAGTGTTTATGATGGGGGCACTGTTTAAGTAGTGTTTATGATAGGGGCTCTGTTTAAATATTGTATATAATGGGGGCTCTGTTTCAATAGGGTTTATGATGGGGGCAGTGTTTATATAGTGTTTATGATGGGGGCACTGGTTTAAAAGTGTTTATGATGGGGCAATGTTTATATAGTGCTTAGATGGGGGCACTGTTTATATAGTGTTTATGATGGGGGCACTGTTTATATAGTGTTTATGATGAGGCACTGTTTATATAGTGTTTATGATGGGGGCACTATTTATATAGTGTTTATGATGGGGGCACTGTTTAAATAGGGTTTATGATGGGGGCACTGTTTAAAAAGGGTTTATGATGGGGGCACTGTTGAAATAGGGTTTATGATGGGGCACTGTTTAAATAGTGTTTATAATGGGGGCACTGTTTATATAGTGTTTATGATAGGGGTACTGTTTAAATAGTGTTTATGATGGGGGCACTGTTTAAATAGTGTTTATGATGGGGGCACTGTTTAAATAGTGTTTATGATGGGGGCACTGTTTAAGTAGTGTTTATGATAGGGGCACTGTTTAAATATTGTATATAATGGGGGCTCTGTTTCAATAGGGTTTATGATGGGGGCAGTGTTTATATAGTGTTTATGATGGGGGCACTGGTTTAAAAGTGTTTATGATGGGGCAATGTTTATATAGTGCTTAGATGGGGGCACTGTTTATATAGTGTTTATGATGGGGGCAGTGTTTATATAGTGTTTGTGATGAGGCACTGTTTATATAGTGTTTATGATGGGGGCACTATTTATATAGTGTTTATGATCGGGGCACGGTTTATATAGTGTTTATAATGGGTCATTGTTTATATAGTGTTTATGATGTGGGCACTGTTTATATAGCGATTATGAGGGGGGCACTGTTTAAATAGTGTTTATGATGGGGGCACTGTTTATATAGTGTTTATGATGTGGGCACTGTTTATATAGCGATTATGAGGGGGGCACTGTTTAAATAGTGTTTATGATGGGGGCACTGTTTAAATAGTGTTTATGATGGGGGCACTGTTTTAATAGTGTTTATGATGGTCACTGATTATATAGTGTTAAGATGGACACTGTTTATATAGTGTTTATGATGGGGTCTCTGTTTAAATAGTGTTTATGATGGGGGCACTGTTTAAATAGTGTTTATGATGGGGCACTGTTTAAATAGTGTTTATGATGGGGGCACTGTTATATAGTGTTTATGATGGGGCACTGTTTATAAAGTGATTATGATGGGGAACCTGTTTATATAGTGTTTATGATTGGGGCACTGTTTAAATAGTGTTTATGATGGGGGCACTGTTTATATAGTGTTTATGATGTGGGCACTGTTTATATAATGTTTATGATGGGGGCACTGTTTAAATAGTGTTTATGATGGGGGCACAATTTATATAGTGTTTATGATTGTGGCACTGTTTATATAGTGTTTATGAATGGGCACTGTTTATATAGTATTTATGATGGGGGCACTGTTTATATAGTGTTTATGATGGGGGCACTGTTTATATAGTGTTTATGATGGGAGCACTGTTTATATAGTGTTTATGATGAGGGAACTGTTTATAAAGTGTTTATGATGGGGGCACTGTTTATATAGTGATTATGATGGGGGCACTGTTTAAATAGTGTTTATGATGGGAGCACTGTTTAAATAGTGTTTATGATGGGGGCACTGTTTATATAGAGTTGTGATGGGGGCACTGTTTATATAGAGTTTATGATGGGGGCACAGCTTATATGGTGTTTATGATGGGGGCACTGTTTAAAGAGTGTTTATGATGGGGGCACTGTTTATATAGTGTTTATGATGGGGCCACTGTTTTTATAGTGTTTATGATGGGGAATTGTTTATATAGAGTTTATAATGAGGGCACTGTGTATATAGTGTTTAAGATGGGGGCACTGTTTAATTAGTGTTTATGATTGGGGCACTGTTTATATAGTGATTATGATGGGGGCACTGTTTATATAGTGTTTATGATGGGGGAACTGTTTATATAGTCTTTATGATGGGGGCACTGTTGAAATAGTGTTTATGATGGGGCACTGTTTAAATAGTGTTTATGATGGGGGCACTGTTTAAATAGTGTTTATGATGGGGGCTCTGTTTAAATAGTGTTTATGATGGGGGCACTGTTTAAGTAGTGTTTATGATAGGGGCACTGTTTAAATATTGTATATAATGGGGGCTCTGTTTCAATAGGGTTTATGATGGGGCAGTGTTTATATAGTGTTTATGATGGGGGCACTGGTTTAAAAGTGTTTATGATGGGGCAATGTTTATATAGTGCTTAGATGGGGGCACTGTTTATATAGTGTTTATGATGGGGGCAGTGTTTATATAGTGCTTATGATGAGGCACTGTTTATATAGTGTTTATGATGGGGGCACTATTTATATAGTGTTTATGATGGGGGCACTGTTTATATAGTGTTTATGATCGGGGCACTGTTTATGTAGTGTTTATAATGGGTCACTGTTTATATAGTGTTTATGATGTGGGCACTGTTTATATAGCGATTATGACGGGGGCACTGTTTAAATAGTGTTTATGATGGGGGCACTGTTTAAATAGTGTTTATGATGGGGGCACTGTTTAAATAGTGTTTATGATGGGGGCTCTCTTTAAATAGTGGTTATGATGGGGGCACTGTTTATATAACGTTTATTATGGGGGCGTGGTTTATATAGTGTTTATGATGTGGGCACTGTTTATATAGTGTTTACGATGGGGGCACTATTTAAATAGTGTTTTTGAAGGGGACACTGTTTTAATAGTGTTTATGATGGTCACTGATTATATAGTGTTTATGATGGACACTGTTTATATAGTGTTTATGATGGGGTCTCTGTTTAAATAGTGTTTATGATGGGGGCACTGTTTAAATAGTGTTTATGATGGGGCACTGTTTAAATAGTGTTTATGATGGGGGCGCTGTTATATATTATTTATGATGGAGCACTGTTTATAAAGTGATTATGATGGGGAACCTGTTTATATAGTGTTTATGATGGGGGCACTGTTTAAATAGTGTTTATGATGGGGGCACTGTTTATATAATGTTTATGATGGGTGCACTGTTTAAATAGAGTTTATGATGGGGCACTGTTTATATAGTGTTTATGATGGGGGCACTGTTTAAATAGTGTTTATGATGGGGGCACAATTTATATAGTGTTTATGAATGGGCACTGTTTATATAGTGTTTATGAATGGGCACTGTTTATATAGTATTTATGATGGGGGCACTGTTTAAAGAGTGTTTATGATGGGAGCAATGTTTAAATAGTATTTATGATGGGGGAACTGTTTATATAGTGCATATGATGGGGCCACTGTTTTTATAGTGTTTATGATGGGGAACTGTTTATATAGTGTTTATAATGAGGGCACTGTGTATATAGTGTTTAAGATGGGGGCACTGTTTATATAGTGATTATGATGGGGGCACTGTTTATTTAGTGTTTATGATGGGGGCACTGTTTATATAGTGATTATGATGGGGGCACTGTTTATTTAGTGTTTATGATGGGGGCACTGTTTATATAGTCTTTATGATGGGGGCACTGTTTATATAGTGTTTATGATGGGGCACTGTTTAAATAGTGTTTATGATGGTGGCACTGTTTATATTATGTTTATGATGGGGGCACTGTTTAAATAGTGTTTATGATGGGGGATCGGTTTAAATAGTGGTTATGATGGGGGCAATGTTTATATAGTGTTTATTATGGGGGCGCTTTTTATGTAGTGTTTATGATGTGGGCAAAATTTATATAGTGTTTATGATGTGGGCACTGTTTAAATAGTGTTTATGATGGGGGCACTGTTTATATAGTGTTTATGATGGGGTCACTGTTTTAATAGTGTTTATGATGGATACTGTTTATATAGTGTTTATGATGGACACTGTTTATATAGTCTTTATGATGGGGGCACTTTTTATATAGTGTTTATGATGGGGCACTGCTAATATAGTGTTTATGATGGGGGCACTTATATAGTGTTTATGATGGGGCACTGTTTATATAGTGATTATGATGGTGGCACTGTTTATATATTGTTTATGATGGGCGCACTGTTTAAATAGTGTTTATGATGGGGGCACTGTTTAAATAGTGTTTATGATGTGGGCACTGTTTATATAGTGTTTATGATGCGGGCACTGTTTATATAGTGTTTATGAAGGGGGCACTGTTTAAATAGAGGTTATGATGGGGCACTATTTATATAGTGTTTATGATAGGGACACTGTTTAAATAGAGTTTATGATTGGGGCACTGTTTATATAGTGTTTATGATGGGGCACTGTCTATATAGTGGTTATCATGCGGCAATGTTTATATAGTATTTACGATGGGGGCACTGTTTATAAAGTGTTTATGAAGGGGACACTGTTTATATCGTGTTTAAGATGGGAGCACTGTTTAAATAGTTTTTATGATGGGGGCACTGTTTAAATAGTGATTATGATGGGGGCACTGTTTATATAGTGATAATAATGGGGGCACTGTTTATATAGTGTTTATGATGGGGGCACTGTTTATATAGTGTTTATGATCGGGCACTGTTTAAATAGTGTTTATGATGGGGGCACTGTTTATCTTATATTTATGATGGGGGCATTGTTTAAATAGTGTTTATGATGGGGGCTCGGTTTAATTAGTGTTTATGATGGGGACACTGTTTAAATAGTGCTTATGATGGGGGCACTGTTTATATAGTGTTTATGATGTGGGCACTGTTTATATAGTGTTTATGATGGGGGCATTGTTTAAATAGAGGCTATGATGGGGCACTATTTATATAGTGTTTATGATGGGGACACTGTTTAAATAGTGTTTATGATGGGGGCACTGTTTATATAGTGTTTATGATGGGGCACTGTCTATAAAGTGTTTATGATGGGGCAATGTTTATATAGTGTTTATGATGGGGGCACTTTTTATATAGTGTTTATGATGGGAGCACTGTTTATATATTGTTTATGATCAGGGCACTGTTTATATAGTGATTATGATGGGGCACTGTTTATATATTGTTTATGATGGGGACACTGTTTATATAGTGTTTATGATGGGAGCACTGTTTATATATTGTTTATGATCAGGGCACTGTTTATATAGTGTTTATGATGGGGGCACTGTTTATATAGTGTTTATGATGGGAGCACTGTTTATATATTGTTTATGATCAGGGCACTGTTTATATAGTGTTTATGATGGGGGCACTGTTTATATAGTGTTTATGATGGGGACACTGTTTATATAGTGTTTATGATGGGGGCACTGTTTATATAGTGTTTATGATGGGGCACTGTTTATATAGTGTTTATGCTGGGGTCACTGTTTATCTAGTGATTATGACGGGGCCACTGTTTGAATTGTGTTTATGATGGGGGCACTGTTTATATAGTGTTCATGATGGGGGCACTGTTTAAATAGTGTTTATGATGGGGGCACTGTATAAATAGTGTTTATGATGGGGCACTGTTTAAATAGTGTTTATGATGTGGGCACTTTTTACATAGTTACTGTGATGGTGCACTGTTTATATAGTGTTTATGATGGGGCACTGTTATATAGTGTTTAAGATGGGGCACTGTTTATATAGTGATTATGATGGGGGAACTGTCTATATAGTGTTTATGATGGGCGCACTGTTTAATTAGTGTTTATGATGGGGGCACTGTTTAAATAGTGTTTATGATGGGGACACTGTTTATATTGTGTTTATGATGAGGGCACTGTTTATATAGTGTTTATGATGTGGGCACTGTTTATATAGTGCTTATGATGGGGGCACTGTTTAAATAGTGGTTATGATGGGGCACTATTTATATAGTGTTTATGATGGGGACACTGTTTAAATAGTGTTTATGATGGGGGCACTTTTGATATAGTGTTTATGATGGGGCACTGTCTATATAGTGTTTATGATAGGGCAATGTTTATATAACATTTATGATGGGGGCACTGTTTATATAGTGTTTATGATGGGAGCACTGTTTATATAGTGTTTATGATTGGGGCACTGTTTAAATAGTGTTTATGATGGGGCACTGTTTATATAGTGTTCATGATGGGGGCACTGTTTATATAGTGTTTATGATGGGGGCACTGTTTAAATAGTGTTTATGATGGGGGCACTGTTTATATAGTTTTTATGATGGGGCACTGTTAAATAGTGTTTATGCTGGGGGCACTGTTTATCTAGTGATTATGACGGGGGCACTGTTTAATTAGTGTTTATGATGGGGGGACTGTTAAATTGTGTTTATGATGGGGGCACTGTTTAAATAGTTTTTATGATGGGGCACTGTATAAATAGTGTTTATGATGGGGGCTCTGTTTAAATAGCGTTTATGATGGGGGCACTGTTTATATAGTGTTTATTATGGGGGCGCTGTTTATATAGTGTTTATGAAGTGGGAACTCTTTATATAGTGTTTACGATGGGGTCACTGTTTAAATAGTGTTTATGATGGGGGCACTGTTTATATAGTGTTTATGATGGGGGCAATGTTTATATAGTGTTTATGATGGGTCACTGTTTATATAGTGTTTATGATGGGGGCACTGTTTATATAGTGTTTATGATGGGGACACTGTTTTAATAGTGTTTATGATGGACACTGTTTATATAGTGTGTATGATGGACACTGTTTATATAGTGTTTATGATGGGGGCTCTGTTTAAATAGTGTTTATGATGGGGGCACTTTTTATATAGTTTTTATGATGGGGCACTCTTTATATATTGTTTATGATGGGGGCACTGTTATATAGTGTTTATGATGGGGCACTGTTTATATAGTGATTATGATGGGGGCACTGTTTATATAGTGTTTATGATGGGGGCACTGTTTAAATATTGTTTATGATGGGGGCACTGTTTAAATAGTGTTTATGATGGGGACACTGTTTAAACAGTGTATATGATGTGGGCACTGTTTATATATTGTTTATGATGTGGGCACTGTTTATATAGTGTTTATGATGGGGGCACTGTTTAAATAGAGGTTATGATGGGGCACTATTTATATAGTGTTTATGATGGGGACACTGTTTAAATAGTGTTTATGATGGGGGCACTGCTTATATAGTGTTTATGATGGGCACTGTCTATATAGTGGTTATCATGGGGCAATGTTTATATAGTATTTACGATGGGGGCACTGTTTATAAAGTGTTTATGAAGGGGAGACTGTTATATAGTGTTTAAGATGGGAGCACTGTTTAAATAGTGTTTGTGATGGGGGCACTGTCTAAATAGTGATTATGATTGGGGCACTGTTTATATAGTGTTAATGAATGGGGCACTGTTTATATAGTGTTTATGATGGGGGCACTGTTTATATAGTGTTTATGATGGGAGCACGTTTTAAATAGTGTTTATGATGTGGGCACTGTTTATATAGTGTGTGATGGGGGCACAGCTTATATAGTGTTTATGATGGGGGCACTGTTTAAATAGTGTTTATGATGGGGGCACTGTTTTAATAGTGTTTATGATGGACACTGTTTATATAGTGTTTATGATGGACACTGTTTATATAGTGTTTATGATGGGGGCACTTTTTATATAGTGTTTATGATGGGGCACTGCTAATATAGTGTTTATGATGAGGGCACTTATATAGTGTTTATGATGGGGCACTGTTTATATAGTGATTATGATGGTGGCACTGTTTATATAGTATTTATGATGGGCGCACTGTTTAAATAGTGTTTATGATGGGGGCACTGTTTAAATAGTGTTTATGATGGGGACACTGTTTAAATAGTGTTTATGATGTGGGCACTGTTTATATAGTGTTTATGATGTGTGCACTGTTTATATAGTGTTTATGATGGGGGCACTGTTTAAATAGAGGTTATGATGGGGCACTGTCTATATAGTGGTTATCATGGGGCAATGTTTATATAGTATTTACGATGGGGGCACTGTTTAAATAGTGTTTATGATGGGGGCACTGTTTAAATAGTGATTATGATGGGGGCACTTTTTATATAGTGTTAATGATGGGGGCACTATTTATATAGTGTTTATGATGGGGGCACTGTTTATATAGTGTTTATGATGGGAGCACGTTTTAAATAGTGTTTATGATGGGGGCACTGTTTATATAGTGTTTATGATGGGGCACTGTTTATATAGTGTCTATGATGTGCGCAATGTTAATATAGTGTTTATGATGGGGCACTGTTTATATAGTGTTTATGATGGGGGCACTGTTTATATAGTGTTTATGATGGGAGCACGTTTAAAATAGTGTTTATGATGGGGGCACTGTTTATATAGTGTTTATGATGGGGCACTGTTTATATAGTGTCTATGATGTGCGCAATGTTAATATAGTGTTTATGATGGGGCACTGTTTATATAGTGTTTATGATGGGGGCACTGTTTATATAGTGTTTATGAAGGGGGCACTGTTTATATTGTGTTTATGATGGGGGCACTGTTTAAATAGTGTTTATGATGGGGACCCTGTTTATATATTGTTTAAGATGGGAGCACTGTTTAAATAGTGTTTATGATGGGGGCACTGTTTAAATAGTGTTTATGATGGGGGCACTTTTATATAGTGTTTATGATGGGGCACTGTTTATATAGTGTTTATGCTGGGGTCACTGTTTATCTAGTGATTATGACGGGGGCACTGTTTGAATTGTGTTTATGATGGGGTCACTGTTTAAATAGTGTTTATGATGGGGGCACTGTTTAAATAGTGTTTATGATGGGGGCACTGTATAAATAGTGTTTATGATGGGGCACTGTTTAAATAGTGTTTATGATGTGGGCACTTTTTATATAGTTACTGTGATGGGGCACTGTTTATATAGTGTTTATGATGGGGCACTGTTATATAGTGTTTAAGATGGGGCACTGTTTATATAGTGATTATGATGGGGGAACTGTCTATATAGTGTTTATGATGGGCGCACTGTTTAAATAGTGTTTATGATGGGGACACTGTTTAAATAGTGCTTCTGATGAGGGCACTGTTTATATAGTGTTTATGATGTGGGCACTGTTTATATAGTGCTTATGATGGGGGCACTGTTTAAATAGTGGTTATGATGGGGCACTATTTATATAGTGTTTATGATGGGGACACTGTTTAAATAGTGTTTATGATGGGGGCACTTTTGATATAGTGTTTATGATGGGGCACTGTCTATATAGTGTTTATGATAGGGCGATGTTTATATAATATTTATGATGGGGGCACTGTTTATATAGTGTTTATGATGGGAGCACTGTTTATATAGTGTTTATGATTGGGGCACTGTTTAAATAGTGTTTATGATGGGGCACTGTTTATATAGTGTTCATGATGGGGACACTGCTAATATAGTGTTTATGATGGGGGCACTGTTTATATAGTTTTTATGATGGGGCACTGTTAAATAGTGTTTATGCTGGGGGCACTGTTTATCTAGTGATTATGACGGGGGCACTGTTTAAATAGTGTTTATGATGGGGGGACTGTTTAAATAGTATTTATGATGGGGGCACTGTTTAAATACTTTTTATGATGGGGCACTGTATAAATAGTGTTTATGATGGAGGCACTGTTTAAATTATGTTTATGATGGGGGCTCTGTTTAAATAGCGTTTATGATGGGGGCACTGTTTATATAGTGTTTATTATGGGGGCGCTGTTTATATAGTGTTTATGAAGTGGGAACTCTTTATATAGTGTTTACGTTGGGGTCACTGTTTAAATAGTGTTTATGATGGGGGCACTGTTTATATAGTGTTTATGATGGGGGCAATGTTTATATAGTGTTTATGATTGGTCACTGTTTATATAGTGTTTATGATGGGGGCACTGTTTATATAGTGTTTATGATGGGGACACTGTTTTAATAGTGTTTATGATGGACACTGTTTATATAGTGTTTATGATGGACACTGTTTATATAGTGTTTATGACGGGGGCTCTGTTTAAATAGTGTTTATGATGGGGGCACTTTTTATATAGTTTTTATGATGGGGCACTCTTTATATATTGTTTATGATGGGGGCACTGTTATATAGTGTTTATGATGGGGCACTGTTTATATAGTGATTATGATGGGGGCACTGTTTATATAGTGTTTATGATGGGGGCACTGTTTAAATATTGTTTATGATGGGGGCACTGTTTAAATAGTGTTTATGATGGGGACACTGTTTAAACAGTGTATATGATGTGGGCACTGTTTATATATTGTTTATGATGTGGGCACTGTTTATATAGTGTTTATGATGGGGGCACTGTTTAAATAGAGGTTATGATGGGGCACTATTTATATAGTGTTTATGATGGGGACACTGTTTAAATAGTGTTTATGATGGGGGCACTGCTTATATAGTGTTTATGATGGGCACTGTCTATATAGTGGTTATCATGGGGCAATGTTTATATAGTATTTACGATGGGGGCACTGTTTATAAAGTGTTTATGAAGGGGAGACTGTTTATATAGTGTTTAAGATGGGAGCACTGTTTAAATAGTGTTTGTGATGGGGGCACTGTCTAAATAGTGATTATGATTGGGGCACTGTTTATATAGTGTTAATGAATGGGGCACTGTTTATATAGTGTTTATGATGGGAGCACGTTTTAAATAGTGTTTATGATGTGGGCACTGTTTATATAGTGTGTGATGGGGGCACAGCTTATATAGTGTTTATGATGGGGGCACTGTTTAAATAGTGTTTATGATGGGGGCACTGTTTTAATAGTGTTTATGATGGACACTGTTTATATAGTGTTTATGATGGACACTGTTTATATAGTGTTTATGATGGGGGCACTTTTTATATAGTGTTTATGATGGGGCACTGCTAATATAGTGTTTATGATGAGGGCACTTATATAGTGTTTATGATGGGGCACTGTTTATATAGTGTTTATGATGGGGGCACTGTTTATATAGTATTTATGATGGGCGCACTGTTTAAATAGTGTTTATGATGGGGGCACTGTTTAAATAGTGTTTATGATGGGGACACTGTTTAAATAGTGTTTATGATGTGGGCACTGTTTATATAGTGTTTATGATGTGTGCACTGTTTATATAGTGTTTATGATGGGGGCACTGTTTAAATAGAGGTTATGATGGGGCACTGTCTATATAGTGGTTATCATGGGGCAATGTTTATATAGTATTTACGATGGGGGCACTGTTTAAATAGTGTTTATGATGGGGGCACTGTTTAAATAGTGATTATGATGGGGGCACTTTTTATATAGTGTTAATGATGGGGGCACTATTTATATAGTGTTTATGATGGGGGCACTGTTTATATAGTGTTTATGATGGGAGCACGTTTTAAATAGTGTTTATGATGGGGGCACTGTTTATATAGTGTTTATGATGGGGCACTGTTTATATAGTGTCTATGATGTGCGCAATGTTAATATAGTGTTTATGATGGGGCACTGTTTATATAGTGTTTATGAAGGGGGCACTGTTTATATTGTGTTTATGATGGGGGCACTGTTTAAATAGTGTTTATGATGGGGCACTGCTAATATAGTGTTTATGATGAGGGCACTTATATAGTGTTTATGATGGGGCACTGTTTATATAGTGTTTATGATGGGGGCACTGTTTATATAGTATTTATGATGGGCGCACTGTTTAAATAGTGTTTATGATGGGGGCACTGTTTAAATAGTGTTTATGATGGGGACACTGTTTAAATAGTGTTTATGATGTGGGCACTGTTTATATAGTGTTTATGATGTGTGCACTGTTTATATAGTGTTTATGATGGGGGCACTGTTTAAATAGAGGTTATGATGGGGCACTGTCTATATAGTGGTTATCATGGGGCAATGTTTATATAGTATTTACGATGGGGGCACTGTTTAAATAGTGTTTATGATGGGGGCACTGTTTAAATAGTGATTATGATGGGGGCACTTTTTATATAGTGTTAATGATGGGGGCACTATTTATATAGTGTTTATGATGGGGGCACTGTTTATATAGTGTTTATGATGGGAGCACGTTTTAAATAGTGTTTATGATGGGGGCACTGTTTATATAGTGTTTATGATGGGGCACTGTTTATATAGTGTTTATGAAGGGGGCACTGTTTATATTGTGTTTATGATGGGGGCACTGTTTAAATAGTGTTTATGATAGGGCACTGTTTATATAGTGTTTATGATGGGGGCACTGTTTATATAGTGTTTATGATGGGGGCACTGTTTATATAGTGTTTATGATGGGGGCACTGTTTATATAGTGTTTATGATGGGGGCGCTGTTTAAATAGTGTTTATGATGGTGGCACTGTTTAAATAGTGTTTATGATGAGGGCACTGTTTAATAGTGTTTATGATGGGGGCTCTGTTTAAATAGTGTTTATGATGGTGGCACTGTTTATATTGTGTTTATGATGGGGGCACTGTTTAAATAGTGTTTATGATGTGGGCACTGTTTAAATAGTGTTTATGATGGGGGCACTGTTTATATAGTGTTTATGATGGGGGCGCTGTTTAAATAGTGTTTATGATGGTGGCACTGTTTAAATAGTGTTTATGATGAGGTCACTGTTTAATAGTGTTTTTGATGGTGGATCTGTTTAAATAGTGTTTATGATGGTGGCACTGTTTAAATAGTGTTTATGATTGAGGCACTGTTTAAATAGTTTACACCACACCTCTCCCACAGCAGTACACCACTGCCCAAACCACTCCCACAGCGCTAGACCACTGTCCGCACCACACCCTCAGCGCTGCACCACTGCCCACCCCACTCCCACAGCACTACACCACTGCCCGCACCACTCCCACAGCGTTACACCACTGCCCACACCAAGGCCACAGCACTACACCACTGTCCACACCACTCCCAAAGTGCTACACCACTGCCCACACCAATCCCACAGCACTACACCACAGCCGACACCGCTCCCACAGCACTAAACCACAGCCCACACCACTCCCACAGCACTACACGACTCCCCACACCACTCCCACAGCGCTACACCACTGCCCACACCACTCCCACAGAGGTTCACCACTGCCCACTCCACTCCCATCGCTTTACACCACTACACACAAAACTCCCACAGCGCTACACCACTGACCTCAATACTCCCACAGCTCTCCATCACAACCCACACCACTCCCATAGCACCACAACACTCACACACAACACCCACAGCGCTACACCACTGCCCCCACCACACCCACAGCTCTGCAATAGAACCAACACCACTCCAGCAGCGCTACACAACTGCCCTCTACACTCCGACATCTCTTCACCACAGCCTACACCACACACACAGCTCTGCAATACAACCCACAAAACTCCCACAGCACTACACCACTGCTAACACCACTCCCACAGTGCTACACCACACCCACAGCGCTACACCACTACCCACACCACTCCCGCAGCGCTACACCATTGCCCACACCACACCCACAGCTCTACACCACTGCCCACACCACACCCACAGCTCTACCCCACTGCCCACACCACACCCACAGCTCTACACCACTGCGCACACCACTCCCACAGCTGTACACAGCTGTACACACATCTCCTACAGCGCTAGACCACTGAGAACATCACTCCCACAGCGCTACACCACTGCCTACACCACACCCACAGCGCTACACCACTGCCCACGCCACTCCCACAGCGCTACACCACTGCCCACACCACTCCCACAGCGCTACACCACTGCCCACACCACTCCCACAGCACTACACCACTGCCCACACCACTTCCACTGCGCTACACCACTGCCCACACCACTCCCACAGTGCTACACCACTGCCCACACAACAACCACAGTGTTACACCAATGCCCACACCACTCCCACAGCGCTACACCACTGGTCACACCACTCCCACAGCACTACACCACTGCCCAGACCACACCCACAGCGTTACACCACAACCCACACCACTCCCAAAGCGTTACACCACAAAACACACCACTCCCACAGCACTACACCACTGGTCACACCACTCCCACAGCACTACACCATTGCCCACACCACTCCCACAGCACTACACCACTGCCCACTCAACTCCCACAGCACTACACCACTGCCCACTCAACTCCCACAGCACTACACCACTGCCCACACCAGTCCCACAGCGCTACACCACTGCCCACACCACTCCCACAGCGCTACACCACTGCCCACACCAGTCCCACAGCGCTACACCACTGCCCACACCACTCCCACAGCGCTACACCACTGGTCACACCACTCCCACAGCACTACACCACTGCCCACTCAACTCCCACAGCACTACACCACTGCCCACACCAGTCCCACAGCGCTACACCATTGCCCACACCACTCCCACAGCATTACAACCCTGCTCACACCACTGCCCACACCACTCCCCCAGCACTACACCACCGCCCACACCACTCCCACAGCGCTACACCACTGCCCACACCACTCCCACAGCGCTACAACACTTCCCGCACCTCTCCACAGCGCTACACCACTGCCCACTCCACTCCCACAGCTCTACACCACTGCCCACACCACTCCCACAGCACTACACCACTGCCCTTACCACCCTCACAGCACTACACCACAACCCACAGCACTCCCACAGCGCTACACCACTGCCCAAACCTCTCACACAGCGCTACACCACTGTCCACACCTCTCCCACAGCACTACACCACTGCCCTTACCACCCTCACAGCACTACACCACAACCCACAGCACTCCCACAGCACTACACCACTGCCCTTACCACCCTCACAGCACTACACCACTGCCCACACCACTCCCACAGCACTACACCACTGCCCTTACCACCCTCACAGCACTACACCACAACCCACAGCACTCCCACAGCGCTACACCACTGCCCAAACCTCTCACACAGCGCTACACCACTGCCCACACCACTCCCACAGCATTACACCAATTCCCACACCACTCCCACATCTCTACACCACTGCTCACACCACTGTCCTCACCACTCCCACAGCATTAAACCACTGTACAAACCACTCCCACAGCATTAAACCACTGCCCACACCACTCCCACAGCGCTAAACCACTGCCCACACCACACTCACAGCGCTACACAACTGCCCTTACCACTCCCACAGCGCTACACCACTGCGCACACCACACCCACAGCGCTACACCACTGCCCACACCACTCCCACAGCGCTACACCACTGCCCACACCTCTCCCACAGCGCTACACCACTGCCCACACCACTCCCACAACGCTACTGTACTGCCCACACCACTCCAACAGCGCCACTCCACTGCCCACACCACTCCCGACACCACTCCCACAGCGCTACACCACTGCCCACACCACTCCCACAGCGCTGCACCACTGCCCGCACCTCTCCCACAGCGCGACATCACTGCCCACACCTCTCCCACTGCTCTACACCACTGCCCACACCACTCCCTCAGCACTACACCACATACCAAATCGCTCCCACAGCAATACACCACTGCCCACACCTCTCCCACAGCACTAGACCACTACCCAAACCACTCCCACAGCACTACACCACAAACCAAACCACTCCCACAGCGCTACACCACGGCACACAACGCTCCCACAGCGCTACACCACTGCCCACTCCACTCCCACAGCGCTACACCACTGCACACACTACTCCCACATCACTACACCACTGCCCACACCACTCCCACAGCGCTACACCACTGCCCACACCACTCCCACAGCACTACACCACTGCCCACACCACTCCCACAGCACTACACCACAACCCACACCACACCAACAGCGCTACACCACTGCCCACACCACTCCCACAGCACTACACCACAACCCACACCACACCAACAGCGCTACACCACTGCCCACACCACTCCCACAGCACTACACCACTGCCCACACCACTCCCACAGCGCTACACCACTGCCCACACCACTCCCACAGCAATACACCACAACCCACACCACACCAACAGCGCTACACCACTGCCCACACCACTCCCACAGAGGTTCACCACTGCCCACTCCACTCCCATCGCTTTACACCACTACACACAAAACTCCCACAGCGCTACACCACTGACCTCAATACTCCCACAGCTCTCCATCACAACCCACACCACTCCCATAGCACCACAACACTCACACACAACACCCACAGCGCTACACCACTGCCCCCACCACACCCACAGCTCTGCAATAGAACCAACACCACTCCAGCAGCGCTACACAACTGCCCTCTACACTCCGACATCTCTTCACCACAGCCTACACCACACACACAGCTCTGCAATACAACCCACAAAACTCCCACAGCACTACACCACTGCTAACACCACTCCCACAGTGCTACACCACACCCACAGCGCTACACCACTACCCACACCACTCCCGCAGCGCTACACCATTGCCCACACCACACCCACAGCTCTACACCACTGCCCACACCACACCCACAGCTCTACCCCACTGCCCACACCACACCCACAGCTCTACACCACTGCGCACACCACTCCCACAGCTGTACACAGCTGTACACACATCTCCTACAGCGCTAGACCACTGAGAACATCACTCCCACAGCGCTACACCACTGCCTACACCACACCCACAGCGCTACACCACTGCCCCCGCCACTCCCACAGCGCTACACCACTGCCCACACCACTCCCACAGCGCTACACCACTGCCCACACCACTCCCACAGCACTCCACCACTGCCCACACCACTTCCACTGCGCTACACCACTGCCCACACCACTCCCACAGTGCTACACCACTGCCCACACAACAACCACAGTGTTACACCAATGCCCACACCACTCCCACAGCGCTACACCACTGGTCACACCACTCCCACAGCACTACACCACTGCCCAGACCACACCCACAGCGTTACACCACAACCCACACCACTCCCAAAGCGTTACACCACAAAACACACCACTCCCACAGCACTACACCACTGGTCACACCACTCCCACAGCACTACACCACTGCCCACACCACTCCCACAGCACTACACCACTGCCCACTCAACTCCCACAGCACTACACCACTGCCCACTCAACTCCCACAGCACTACACCACTGCCCACACCAGTCCCACAGCGCTACACCACTGCCCACACCAGTCCCACAGCGCTACACCACTGCCCACACCAGTCCCACAGCGCTACACCACTGCCCACACCACTCCCACAGCGCTACACCACTGGTCACACCACTCCCACAGCACTACACCACTGCCCACTCAACTCCCACAGCACTACACCATTGCCCACACCACTCCCGCAGCATTACAACCCTGCTCACACCACTGCCCACACCACTCCCCCAGCACTACACCACCGCCCACACCACTCCCACAGCGCTACAACACTTCCCGCACCTCTCCACAGCGCTACACCACTGCCCACTCCACTCCCACAGCTCTACACCACTGCCCACACCACTCCCACAGCACTACACCACTGCCCTTACCACCCTCACAGCACTACACCACAACCCACAGCACTCCCACAGCGCTACACCACTGCCCAAACCTCTCACACAGCGCTACACCACTGTCCACACCTCTCCCACAGCACTTAACCACTGCCCACACCACTCCCACAGCATTACACCAATTCCCACACCACTCCCACATCTCTACACCACTGCTCACACCACTGTCCTCACCACTCCCACAGCATTAAACCACTGTACAAACCACACCCACAGCATTAAACCACTGCCCACACCACTCCCACAGCGCTAAACCACTGCCCACACCACACTCACAGCGCTACACAACTGCCCTTACCACTCCCACAGCGCTACACCACTGCCCACACCACTCCCACAGCGCTACACCACTGCCCACACCTCTCCCACAGCGCTACACCACTGCCCACACCACTCCCACAACGCTACTGTACTGCCCACACCACTCCAACAGCGCCACACCACTGCCCACACCACTCCCGACACCACTCCCACAGCGCTACACCACTGCCCACACCACTCCCACAGCGCTGCACCACTGCCCGCACCTCTCCCACAGCGCGACATCACTGCCCACACCTCTCCCACTGCTCTACACCACTGCCCACACCACTCCCTCAGCACTACACCACAAACCAAATCGC